>NC_136482.1:67787879-67797879 GCF_053919585.1 Euprymna scolopes | reverse complement strand
TCACAGGTGTAGTTCTGCATGAAATCCTCTGACAGACCAGATATATCGGACAGATCTTTCTTCCGGATATCACGCTTCATTTTTGCATGCTCATATTTTTTTTTTCTCAAAACTATCACAGCCACGATAGACCAAGGAGCGCCACTTTTTACGATCATTGGAAGCACTTTCCCAACTGAACACGTCAATACCAAGAGCTTAAGATTATCTTTGATGTTATCCTTAAAGAGTTTCCTCGGTTTATGTTGTGGACGCTTTCCTTGTGTAATTTCACCATAAAACAGGCGCTTTGGCAATCTATCGTCGTCCATCCTTGTCAGATGTCCAGCCCATCTCATCTGGTTGCGTATAATAACATTCTCGATACAAGGTACGTCAGCTCACATGAGAACATCCATATCAGGTATAAAAGTGCTCTACCTGATGCCCAGAATGTGTCTCGGGAATTTCTGGTGCACTCTCTCCATGACTTTTATGTGTCTACCATAAGTTGTCCAAGCCTCAGAAGCGTAAAGCAGGGATGGTAAAATACAAGATTGGTTGACACTGATCTTTGTATGAATAGTTATATCCTTGTCAGACCACACTCGCTTCTCTACGCCACTAAAATCCTTAGTGGCACGCTGTATCCTATAGTTGACTATAGGATCCAGAGTTCCATCTCTGGCGAGAGTACTACCCAAATACACAAATGTGTCAACAACGGACAGTCTCTGGTTGTTGACAAAAATATTTGGTTCCACATACAAACTACCGGGTGGCGGTGTGAACATGACCTTAGTCTTCTTAAGACTAATACTAAGCCCAAAAAACCCACATGCCCCCGAAAACAGATCCATGATACCCTTCATATCCCTCTCACCATGGGCCACGAGATCGGCGTCATCCACATAAAGCAGTTCACGAACCAGGTGCTGAAAGGTCCTTGTAGAAGCATGAAAACGACGAAGATCAAAGACCCTACCTGTGGTTCTGAAATGCAAATAAACACCTAGAGAACATTCCCTAAAGGCATACGATAACATAGTTGCAAAATAAATTGAAAAAAGTGTAGGTGCTAGGATATCACTTTGCTTCACACCATTGTCAACCGAGATGGGTTCGACAGGCATCCGTTAAAGTTCAGGCGAGCCTTCATATTAGTGTGGAGCTCCCTGAGTAATCGTAGAATCGTATATATATATATATATATATATATATATATATATATATATATATATATATATATATATATATATATATATATATAAAAGTTTTCTAGAACAAATGTAACTTGTTTGATAGATATTCTTTAGAAATAATCTCGAAATTTCTGAAACATATAAGTATAAAATCATATATTATAATTGAAACATGCTTTCATTTTTCGTCACCGTAAAAATTTAGCTCAAGTAAATTAATGAATAATTAAAACATGTTTCCTGATCGGAACTTCTTAGGTTGCCGGTGAATTCCTTCCAAATTTGAGTGTAGTCGTAGGTGCAAAAAAGTATATTTAATCATTTTTAACTTTAATTACTCTGAAGATGTTGTTTAATGTGTTATTTAAACTGA
Source organism: Euprymna scolopes (assembly GCF_053919585.1). Lineage (NCBI taxonomy): Eukaryota > Metazoa > Mollusca > Cephalopoda > Sepiida > Sepiolidae > Euprymna > Euprymna scolopes. Next base: position 67,796,325 of record NC_136482.1, on the reverse strand, counting down.
AATAATTATGCAGTTGTTGTTATAGAATTTACGGGTTTTATCTTACGTAATTAAATTATTATTATTATTATTATTATTATTATTATTATTATTATTATTATTATTATTATTATATTCATTATGATTATTAAAACCCATGCTTAATTTCAAAATTTTATAAATTGTTTTCTTTACCAATTTTTATTTTTTGGAATCGTTATGGTTTTCTCATAATTATCTGAAGAAGCAGTTTTATGCGATAGATTCCAAATGGAGACTTGTTTGGAATTCCGTCATCCAATTATCGAGGGGATCAACGTGATTGCTATCTGCTTTCTGCTTTTTGTACTGAGCTTTTTGCACAATATAAAATCTTTATAAATGCCTTTCCTTGTAATTGCGTTTAAGAATAGAATAATGCATGTTGCAAAACAAATTTAAGAGAATAATAATTCTGCTACTGAAAACAAGGCCGATAGCCATTAGTTGCGTGCTCTCGTGTAATGAACGAGTGCGTAAATGTAGGATTGACATGATATTCTTAAAGATAAACTAAAATGACCGATAAATGGGCTGAAATGACTTAAATAAATAAAAGTAAATGACTTAGAATGACTTTAATGAACTTAAGGATAAATTGAATGACCTTAAGAATGACTTGAATGCTTAAAAATAACTGGAATCCTTCAAAAACAATTTGAATAATCTGGAGAATAACTTGAATGGCTTTGAGACTGACTGGTTATAAAGTGGGTGATCATTTTACATTAAATTAATACAGAAAAGTGATCCCCCACTTTATATCACAATATGTACAGCATGTAATAAGAACAGATACTACACTGATCTTGGTCATAAGGCTAAGAAAAGCTTAAAAAGCCAAGAACGGCATTTATAAGCAACAGACTTTTGATCTTAACCAAAAAGGCCAAGCACAAAAGTGTTACGGACAGACTGACCAACCGACCAACCGACCGACCGACCGACCGACCGACCGACCGTCCGACCGAGTGGTTTATAGTGTCGCTTGCACGCAACTAAAAATATATAATTTTATGAACATGAATCTTAGCTGATTTAAATTAAAAAAAATATCGTTATATAAATTATTTTTATATCTACATAAAGATGGTTTCTGTTTCCTTAAGGGTTATCAGTGTGGCTATGTATAACTTTATCACCTAATGAAGAGTATGGCCATCGAACTAAAGTAAACTTTAACTCCCATTGGACGTCTTTGTCTGCACACACACACATACACACACATATATATGCATATATATATATATATATATATATATATATATATATAAAGGGAGAGACAAAGAGTAAGAGAGAAAGAGAGAAAAGAAACAGAAAAACAGCGAGACCTATGAAGTACCTTAATTACAGAAAACACAATTCGTGAAATTTGAAATATACGCAAACAGGAATATACGAAATGTTTAATAATTGGTTTAAATTCTTTAGTGTATAAATACATATCTAAGTAGTTGTTTAAACTGCATTTATAATGGTAGTATTATTATTTTTATTGATAATGATACGATATTGTCTTCTGCCTTGTCAATGAAAAAGAGAAGTGCATTACCATTAGATCAAAAATTGGAGATCATTAAGAAATGATGATAAGTTGATGTTATAAATTCTGATGATTTAGTGAAGTAGAAGTGTAAGATAATGGGGTAATGTAACTTACTATAATAGAAGAATGTTTTCAAAGCAAGGATGTCTAAGAAGAAGCAAAAAAAAATGATTGGGAAAGATCGATCATAAAAAGATTGCAATTACTGATCCAACATGATCCAACAATCGCTTTTAATGTTAAGTAGAACACAACTGCGCATGTCATTCCAAACTGTCTTCACGAAAAAATATAAGAACGAAAAGAAATTCGAGAAATACTCACCCTTCGTTGTTATCTGTTACACTACATTTAGTAGTAATCGGACAGACGGATATACGAACATAAAGACGCAGAAACACAAACACATCACATTAATTATTGTTCGGTACGATTAATTTATAATTAAGAAAATTCAACGTTTGAGAATTTTTTGTAAGTCATTTAATTACACAAGTAGATATTAGGCGTAGAAAAGATGAAAGGTGTTTAAACTGAACAGAGTAATGTACAGAGACAGTATGTACCAAGAATGTATTTATCCAGATGGGCCGAAATTGATCATCAACACCGACCCATTAGTAAGAGCACCGATCAATGTCTAATCAAGTTTGAGAACCCAAACCTGATTAGACATAAGAGCTAGTAAAACAACTTCCATGATAAAACTGACAAAATATTTAAGACAAGACTGTATTACAAAGTAAACAGAAACACTGAACTGAAGTAGTCTAAAAACGTTGCACGAAATACAATAAGACATTTCATTGCAGAAAATTGCAAAAATGTGCCAAACAACACAACGTAGCAGGTATGTTTTGCATGACTTTGTAGACTGGCTGAAGCAATGATCGTCATACTATGAGTAAGATAGTATGATAATGGCTGCATAAGATCAAAAACTTGATAACCAATACTTTTCATCAATGATGAAAAGTGTACGTTCATCCATACAGGAATAGAAACCATGCGAAACAATGTAATTATATGCATTTGGCAATCTATAAAACGTTGAATACCCAGTGTAGCAGCAAATGTTAAGAACCTATGCCAGAAGAATTTCTAGAAATAAGCTATAAACCATCAACAATTACTATGCAATTCTGACAGCTGCATACCTAAAATCATGAATATAATTATATGACAAATGGAAAAAAATAGAAAATAAAGTTACAGTCAGTGTCCCTAATGATTCTTAAACAGAGCTGAGCAGGATAAAATAGTGAAATATAAAGATCTTATGTACGATACGAAAAGAAATGTGAACCATAGGAAGATTCTTGAATTGCGATAATAATAAGAGACACTAGACTCATGAAAAATTGTAAAAAATTACACGTTAATATATCTGGCGAAATATATGCAATGAAGGCTAAAACAATTCCGTCTAATGGACGGTTGGAATCTTAAAAGATTTATTAATTAGAGTGTCTAAAATAATACGTTAATGTCTAGTATCAGCGGAGATGTTCCCAGCAAAAGCAAAATAATAAGAAACACTGTGAATTAATCCTTTCGTCCGCAAAGTACCTGCGATTTTACAGAAATAATCGAAAATCCAGCTCGCGGGGATAAAAATAATACTAAGGCTGATCATCGACTGAATGTAGTAATATTTGTCATTCTGTGGTCCGACAGCCTAGATTTGCAGTGTTCCCTTAAAATCCCCGATATCGAAATAATTAATAAAGTTATTAAAAAATGATCCTCTTACATTCGTAATTAGACACGCTGCTGATTTATCTGATGCAAAATATGATACTACACACACACACACACACACATATATATATATATATATATATATATATATATATATATATATAGATAGTCATCCACATACAGTACTGTTTCGCAACTCATCAGTGCGGCTAGACAGACAACTACCTCAAGCCAGGACTGAAACCCGGCCATCTGTACGACAGTTAAGGGTTATAACAACTACGCTATCGGCGGCTGCTGTGTGAGTCATTAGTTTAACGATGTTTTGACATCGTCCGAAGTACCTAAGTTTGATTTGTATGCACAAATAGCATCGCTTATACGCTAACGTTAATTCGTGTATCGCTTCTCAATATGCTCAACTCAAGATGAGGAACATTATATATATATATATATATATATATATATATATATATATATATATATATATATATATCAAAAACAAGATTCTGCGATACTGACGGATGGGAATTAGCGGAAATCGAACGTTCGTCGAACTGAAATGGAAGGTATCACGTTCTTTTAATTTTCCGTAACATAAATAAGAATTTTAGCGTGAGGAATTTTTACGAGGATGAAATACGAACAATTAGGTGTCGCTTAATGATCATATGCATCTTCATAGTTAATTATATATGGATAGATAGATTGATAGGGATAGAAAGATATACACACACACACACACACACACACACACACACACACACATATATATATATATATATATATATATATATATATATATATATATATATACAGGGTATCCACAAAGTCTGGCTACATTATGTAGCCAGACTTTGTGGAAGCATCCTGTAGATTATGTAACCAGACTTTGTGGGCACTCTGTATATATATATATATATATATACACACACACACACACGCGCACGCGCGAGCGGATATATATATTATATATTATATATATATATATATATTTATATACAGGGTGTCCACAAAGTCTGACTACATAATCTAGAGAATGCTTCCACAAAGTCTGGCTACATAATGTAGTTAGACTTTGTGCACTTTGTAGCTAGACTTTGTGCATACATATATATATATATATATATATATATATATATATATATATATATATATATATATATATATATACACTTGTGCCCGATATTATTCATACCCCCCTTGAAAATTGAGTTTATTAGGTGTAACTTTGTAAGAATTTATTGTTTACGTCCATATTGATACATATTCTTAATAAACCTCTTCTGATCATTTTCGTCATTTTAAAATCTCGGGATACTTGTAATAAAAGAAATATACAGCTATTTATAAAATCTGCAATGTTCAAAAATAATCATACCCCCTTATTTTTTCAGTATTAATCGAGTTTCTGACTGTTTCCTGTTTGATTCTTATTGTGAATGCTTTTATACAACCTTTGATTAATTTCATTTCGTTTTCTGCATTTTTCAGAAATTAAAATGATATCAACTGAAAACCAATAAAAGAATAAAAAATATTAGAATGGGGAAGAAAAAAGAGCTTAGTAATAATCTTAGGACTAAAATTGTGAATTCACATAAGGATGGTTTAGGTTACAAGTCAATTTCCAAGAAATTTGAGGTCCCTACACCAACAGTACAGAGCATCATCAAAAAATTCCAGAGCCACCACACAACAAACAACTTGATTGGTAGAGGGAGGAAAAGGAAACTGTCTGCTAGAGCCACCAAGAATATTGTAAGAAGTGTTAATGCAAATCCAACCACCACTACTAAGGACATTTTAGAAAATCTGGAGTCTTCTGGCATAAAAATATCAAGGCAAACATTGCAAAGGACTCTGCATGAAAATGGTCTGAAAGGAAGAAGACCAAGAAGGACTCCATTGCACACCGGAAAACACCTTGCAGCACGTCTAAAGTTTGCTAGGACCCATGTGAATTCTCCAGAGTCGGTTTTCTCAAGTATGTTGTGGACTGACGAAACAAAAATTGAATTGTTTGGCCATATGGATGCTTCTTACGTTTGGAGGAAGAAAGGAGAAGCTTATAACCCAAAGAACACCATACCCACGGTGAAACATGGTGGTGGTAGCCTAATGTTTTGGGGCTCCTTTTCGGCTAGCGGTCCAGGTAGTTTGGTCAAGATAGATGGAACCATGAAGAAGGAGCAATATTTGGAGATACTCCAGAAAAACATTAGACAGGATGCGGAGAAGCTCCTTTTAGAACCAAACTGGGTCCTTCAACAGGATAATGATCCAAAACATACTGCCAAAATAGTCAAGAAATGATTTGAGGATAATCAAATTAATGTTTTGGAATGGCCTAGCCAGAGTCCCGACCTGAACCCTATCGAAAACCTCTGGCACATATTGAAAACTCAGGTTAAAAAGCGGAAACCTAGAAATTTGAGGGATTTGGAGAACTACTGCATTGAAGAATGGTCAAAAATCAGTGTTGATGCTTGTAAAAACCTTGTTGATAAATATCCAAAACGGTTACAGGGAGTTATTAAGAATAAAGGGCATGCTATTGACTATTAGTAAGAGAGGTATGAATAATTTTGAACTAGTGCCATTATTGTTTTTCTTTGTATAATGTTTCAAACTTGCATAATTTATTTATTTGTTGAGTTTAAATTAAATGCTTATGCTTGATTTATTGTTTGAAATCCCTTTAATATTGTCTACCTTCTGGTTTGAGCAATATTCTTATAGAAATCTCAAAGATCCGAGGGGTATGAATAATATCGGGCACAAGTGTATATATATATAAAGTTATTTATGTTACATAAGTGACTTTGAATCTATTAATATTCATAGCAGTTATTAAATACAGGAGAAATTATATAAACTGTATAAAAACATATAGTAATAATAAACAAATAAAATAAAAATCAGAAATTGGACTTAGAATTAGAAATGCAAACAGAAATGACAAAACAAAACTGTTTAATTGCACCGCCCCCCCCCCAAAAAAAAAAGCACGATGCCACAGACTGAACATCACTTGCTTTTTGGATTTGTAAACAATGAAGCTAATAAATGTATAATAACATCTCACAGTTTACTCGCCTTGTAACGGACATCATAAGACTTTAGAAAAGATATTATCGATTATGAATAATATCTATAAATATTTTAGACAAACAGATGTTTCTATTTATTTGATATGAAATACGACAACGTACGTAAGAGTTCTACACAATGTTATTCTTTACGTTAACTATGTACATACATATAGATGCATATATATATAGTTATATATATATATATATTCATATATTATGTCAGCCCCTTTAAGAAACCAGTTTTTTTATCGTTAAATACTTTCAGTTGAAATAAAAGTCGGTCAATTAAGCTCATATACCTAGATAATCATATAATGATTAGATCATTCTGACAGACGTTAAAATTATTTAATAAAAATAAGTTTAAATTTCAACAGTATTTGTCGCGGTTAACGGTGGCCGAATGGATTAAGTCCTTACTAATGAAGCCAGACATGGCTTCTATTCTCGGGTTCCAATCTATCGGCCAGTGTTAATAGTGCTGCCCTGCACTGATGATTCCCGAAAGGATGAAACACTAGTGTGTGTAGATATTTAATAATTATTATAGCAAATAATTATGTATGTATATATATATATATGTATATATATATATATATATATATATATATATATATATATATATATAGGTACAGTGTTATCTCGTAATCTGTTGATACCATCATTATAAATTTTGGAATATATATTCTAGTTAATTGAGTTTGTAATATGGCTACATTATTTTTTCTGTCACTTTAAACATTTAGGGTTTTCATCGATGTAAAGATAGATATGTGCATCCGTTTATCTATTATAATCTATCTCTGTGTTCATTTGTTCACATGGGATATATATGTCGTCATAGCAGATTATATATATTGTGCAGTATATGCCATATATGACACCATAGTAGATGGCGCCATAAATGTAATGACGTTATATATGACGTCACAGCATAAACGGGCACAATTCATATGCTACCATTTCATATGAAACTAAAACGATGAGTATTAGACATCAATTAATAAATATTCAATAAATTTCAGTTGCCTTTGAGTATCTGTTCAATTTCTTATTTTCTCCGCAATTACATTAAATTTGATTAATATTCATGAGACATTAATTAATTTCAATTTTGTATTAAGACTTCATAAGCTTAAGCTTTAATTTGCAGACATTTCTAGAAATGGTAGCATATGAATTGTATCCCTTTTGGGCGTTTTAGTTACAACTAAATAAAACTGAATTAAGAAACAAAACTGCTAGTCTATAATCGGTTTCTACATACGTGCATTCAGAATTCGTAGTCCAGAATATCTTGACGAAGAATGTAAATAAATCACAAAATTTTCGAAGATATCACATTCCAAATATTTTATATTAAATTCTAAGGAAATATTGTAAAATAATTCCCAGAAATAAGAAGCATGTAAGATATATTGATATTAACTGGGATACGGATTGTAGACATAAGGTTTAGTGTATATAAGCTTTAATCTTCGTAAAAGAGCATACCTATTGTGTTAACTGTTTCGTTATGCAATTAATTTTACTCATCTTCGGATAGATATTTCTCCTACATCCCCCCCCAAAAAAACAACAAAAACGAGAAACACTCATTTTTGAATATATGAGTTTCTAAATTTAAGCTATATGCCTTGTTTACTCCCTTTAATTAAAATGAAAGGACAGTTTGAACATTGTCTGAATTTTAAGTAGAATTGATTGTCTTACTTCCCATAAATTTATATTAGTGAGAGCAAAGAAAGCGATGTTGGACCGAATACAAATTTGACTATTTCCGGTTGAGCTACTACTGAAGTATTATGAAAAAAAAGAAAAGAAAAGGAAAACGAGTATGACACAAGATGAGAGGAAACGGGTTTATCGAGTTTCTAAAAGAAAATAAAAAGGGTTTACTAACCAAACAATAGAAAGGACGTTTTTCCCAGGGGTTGACAAAATAAAGCTGAAGTAGGGGTGTAATCAAGGCGTGGTAATGGCAATAAAAAAATAGGACCGAAAAATGGATATATACCGAATAAGTTTTGGTTAGCTGGCACTTTAAAGAGTGGATATGAATTTACGACAGAGTAACAGATTACGG
>NC_136482.1:67537879-67785379 GCF_053919585.1 Euprymna scolopes | reverse complement strand
TTATTGTCATCGAAATCCGTGAAATCGCCAGAGAGGAAGCTTCACGTGCCTCCATGCAGTAACTTAGTCCAAAATATATGTTAGTGTACATTGTACTCTAGAGAACCTACTATATAAAACTTATAAACATTAAGAAATTTACGTACTGGGTTTGAACCTACAGACAACGTCATGCAAAAAAAACAAAACAAAACACAAAAAACAAAACTAAAAAACAAAAACCAAAAAAATAAATAAAAATAAATATACGCAAATATTCAAGTCTTATAAAATTCTTTACAGTTAATGAAAAAAATAATTAAGAAATCTACGTGCGGAGTTTTAACCTACAGACAAAAAAAAAAAAAAGAAAAAAAAGCACGTTATCAACTTACCCACAGTAGAATTTTCACGGCCCGTTGTTCTACCATTGCTGGTAAGCGACAACATGGAAAAAATTGCTTTACCGATGATAGATAAATGAAAATACAGGTTTGGATTGTCGATTATCGGTAGTTATCGGGAGTATTATGAGAGAAAACTTAACTAAGCTTACTCCCAGACTTATCCACTAAAGTTCTGTAAATTTTAAAGAAACTCTTTTCAGTCGTTTCAGAATATATAAGGAACGAACTCACAAACACACACAGAGATAAAATTGCATTTATAAAATGTTAGAGATAATACAGTCAAGAATTGGATAAACGATGAAAACTTATAAAATCAACTTAATTCAATCAACGTCATCTAATATTGTTGTGCAGAAATAAAAAAATAGCTCCTTCAAATTCAAAATCATAATAAATTGTTTTAATTTTATAATAAAACGTCGACCGATGTTGCCCTGTCGAAACACACGTATAAATATAACATTTTAATTCATGCAGAGTTCGTACTGATTATTATAAAGTCAGTTTTCTAATAATTATTATATTGTACGCAATATATATTATTGCCATCCCGTCGAAGCCTGGTAATAAAATACATTTATACATGATATTTAAATCCATGCACATTTCGTATTTATTATTATAGACCCAAAACTCTATTGATTATTATATTGTACCCAATAAACGGTAGTTATTTCAAAGAAATACCTTTGATTTGAGTGCCATCAGTTAGAATCGAAACAAAGACATATAACTCTTCAGTGTTATTCGTTTCTATCTGAACCGCGTTTATATGCTTTAAAATTAACCTTTGTTAAACCATAAATGTATATTTGCGCATGCGTAGAAAACATTTGAGTATATTAAAACCTGCCAAATTCGCCTTTTATTTCGACCCCTTAGCAACTATTTTACCGGCTAAAAAGCAAATGGAATTTGTCTACTAGTTCAAATGCCCTATATATCAAGTTTCAAGTCTGTAGTTTGGAAATTTACAAAGAAGTTTGGTAGAAGCCGTTTCTCACACAGCCAGACCAACACATTATATATATATATATATATATATATATATATATATATATATATATATATATATATATATATAAAGCTGAATGTGTGTTTGTGTGTGTGTGTGTGCGCGTGTGTCTGGTCACGAATAGGCTCTTATATGGTTGACTATTTAAAAAAAAAACTGATTAAATATAATGATAGAAGATGTATCGAGACACAGGAATGGGTATGTTTGATCTTGCAGAACAGTGGTTCATTAAAATTGTGGGGTCTGCGTTCGCGCCTAGTCCACAATGTATGTAAATAAAAAATTTAAAAATAAAAAAAAAACGTTTACAAGTGTTTTTGATATAGATGTACATAATAATACTTTGATAAGTATGTTTTAACTTAATAGGGATGGAATAATAAAATTGTGGGGTCTGCGTTCGCGCCTGGCTTTCATAGAATGGAAATAGGCACAAACTTTAATAAAGACTTTTCATATCTATCTGCATAAGTATACTTTGATAATTATGTTTCAGTTTGAAGAAATATGTGGGGTCTGCGTTCGCGCCTGGCCTTCATAGAATGGAAATAGGCACAAACTTTTATAAAGACTTTTCATATCTATCTGCATAAGTATACTTTGATAATTATGTTTCAGTTTAAAGAAATATGGTATAATAAAATTATGGGGTGTTCGTTTGCGCCTGACATCCATAGAATGGAAATATGTTACAAAGTTTAAGAATGTTTTTTTAATATAGATCCACAGAATATTGTGATAAGTGTTTCAGTGTGAACAGGTATGGTATAATAAATTATGGGGTTTATCTATTTTATTTTTACTTCCATCATATTTTGCTTTGGTTTTGATACCTCCAAATTGGAAGCTATCTCTTTACAACCCTTCCTTTTCATAACCTATCATACTTTCATAAATCAGAGTCTATTTTCTGTAGGCTGTTTTTGAACCCAATCAACGACGGGTATATTTGCTAATATATATATATATATATATATATATATATATATATATATATATATATATATGTATATATATATTGAGAGAGCAAGATAGATAGATAGATAGATAGATAGATAGATAGATGCTAAAAAAAACACACATACATTTTAGACGAGGGGGAACTAATCTATAGATTACTTTCCACTCTGCTACGTCCAGTGAAAAATATTTTAATATAACAATCACAACATTTTAATGCTACGATAGAATTATTTAGATATAAAATAATAAACCTTTTACATTACTCTCATGATACTTTAATTTAAAGTGACTATAATTTCTTAATAGTTTATTTACACGGAACAATCACAAAACATTTTCACATTCATAAGTCTTTCTCACACATATTGTTTATTATTATTTTTTCCGACGTGTAGATTAACACACACCCTTCTGATTATAAGACTTTTGTTTTTGCTGCGCCCTCAATCATTTCTCCCCCCTGCCCCTCCCCACTAGCATTTTATTGTCACCTGCTACAAATTGTCAGTAATGATTGAAAGGAGATGTTTCCCAATGGTTATTGAGAGTCATTTTCATGTGATAGTTTTATTTCACAATCTTTACTTATCTTAAAGACGAGAAATAAAACTTTTGTATTTTTTTTTTAATGAATGAATAATGAATCGTGCAGTTATTCGGGAAAAAGACGTGGGTAGTATGAAAAATGGAAAAAGTAGGATTTGGAAACAAAAGAAAAAAAGTGTGGAAAAGATTGATTAACAACAAACAAACAAACAAACAAACAAACAAACAAACAAACAAACAAACAAACAACAACAACAACAACAAATAATAATAATAATAATAATAATAATAACAAGATAAAACACAAACAAAATTAATTAAAAAAAAACAAAAAAACATCGGCACAGGAAAACTATATACGGAGACTGGACGTGTTTGGAAACAAACACCTATACAAAGATCAAACACATTGTGTTGAATGAAGTTTATGAAGGATTAATCTGGACGTGATACTATATTTTTAAGAATAATATGGTGGGTTTCCGAAAACATTTCATGTCATTTTTAAATTAAAAAAATAATAGAATAAAAAATTAAAATGTGAATAATAATATGCGTTTAGAGGATGAAATGAGGACTGCACAGTGCACAGGGGTCTTTATTTATTCACAGGGAAGGACAGGTGTGTCCGCTAGTACGACAAAAAGGTGCGTACGCTCACACACATATCTTTTTTTTTTTTTTTTTTTTTTTACACAGTGATCACCACTTATCAAGGCCCGGAAGCCACTCAGGGATAAGGGTTATTGCAAGTACATTACGCTATCTATCTATCTATCTATCTATCTATCTATCTATCTATATAAATATAATGTTACTCACCTTTGAGTTAAATCCTTACTAGTTGGCTTGAACTGCTATTACATACAATCCACGGAGCAGGTAATAGTCAAAAGACCAACATCACTGATAAGTGTTTATGTGCACACACATACACACACACGTATATATATGTGTATATATATATATAAAGAGAGAGAGAGAAAGAGAGAAAGAGAGAGAAAAGGGGAAGCAAGCAGGTAGAGAGAGAGAGAGAGAGAGAGAGAGAGAGAGAGGGGGGGAACGATAGAATGAAGAAAAATATGCGTGTGTGTGCGTCAGTAATGTTCGTGCCTCATCGAGCCGTCAGTGGCAGTCGGTATAGGGATGGCCGGAAAAGGAAACTAGCTCGCGGACACAGAGAAGAGACATTGATTGATAGAGAGAGAGAGAGAGAGAGAGAGAGAGAGAGAGAGAGAGAGAGAGAGAGAGAAAATGGGTACAGGAAAAGGAAAACGGAAAAGGGAAAACAGTGGAAGCTATGTAGGTGTTGAAGAGACAGAAGTGCGATGTGAGTATTAAAGTAAAAGAGCGAAAGAACGCCAGGAAAGAGTAAACAAGGGAATAAAAGTGATGAGAAACAGGAAGACATGCGTTATTGAGTGTGTGTGTGTGTGTGTGTGTGTGTGTGTGTGCCTGAGTGAAAAGGAATGACATGGAAGAGGAAGGAGAATGTTTTTTAAATGATGTATCGATGGGAACAGAGAAGCGTGCGATATGCGTTAGTGAAAAAAACACAGAGAAAGAGAGAGAGAGAGAGAGAGAGAGAGGAGATAGAAAGAAGGAATAAGAGAAGAAGAGAATATAAATTATTCCCGATGTATGTATATATATATATATATATATATATATATATATGTACACACACACACACACACACACACACACACACACACACATATATGAGATTTAAGCTGAAATCTATGTTTATAATCCCCACATATGAGTTAAAGTTTCTAAGATGGAAAATATCGTTTATCCCTTTCTAAAGAGATCTATTAAATATAAAAGAGCTATGCTTGAGTTGCGATGTCTAGCCACACTCAATGAGACTTAGAAACAATTAAACACGTGTCATATATATATATATATATATATATATATATATATATATATATATATATATATATATATATATATATATATAATTTTGAGATTGCTATTTTTCAGAGGTAGGGTAACCAGTGGAGTATAATGAGGTTAATACAATACCGTAGTAGAGCAAGATAGTTTTTTTTTTGTTTTTACATAAGCACTAATATATTGTTACACAGTCATGAGCATGTTTCGGTCAGCTAGGTTTTTGTAACTAAAAATCACATCAGGCGGTCTAGCTTATATGAAAGCGAATTTGCAATCGCAAAATTTGCTTTTATATAAGCTAGTCCAGCATTGGGAGGCCTCTAGCCATACATTACTGCTTATGTAAAAACATAATATAAGCATATATATATATATATATATATATATATATATATATATATATACAGACAAAAGAGAGAGGGAGACAAGGCGAAAGATGTACAACATACAGTGGTGTTTAAATTGATCAAATAAAATATACTGGTGTCGTATATTTAAAGACATAGCCTATTCTTGTGTGTGTTTGTGTGTGTGTGTGTGTGTGTGTTTAGATAGATAGAGAAAGAGCGAGAGTAGTAAATGAGAGAGGAGGGAGAAAAGGAAAGGAGATATAGGTATATTGACAATGTATGAATGTAAATAAATATGCGAGATCTAAAGAAACCGATGTAGAAAAGGAATACATACAGTCGGAAAGCAGCGTGTTGCCGGCGGTTTCTTGATAGAGGCGCGCCTAAGAGAAAGACAGATATGTGTTTGCGCAGTAAATTCAGAATATGAAGTGAAACTGAAATATATATATATATATATATATATATATATATATATATATATATATATATATATATATATATATATATATGTATATATATATATATATATATATATAATATATATATAATTTATTGTGAAATTATTATTGGTGTTTTCTTTGATAGTAATCCAATGAAACCCTAGTATTTATAAAATAGTGCCCCATAACAAGTAAAGATGTATGATATTATATTTTTTTATTTATGCAAACAATACATATTTAATATATATATATATATATATATATATATATATTTATATATATATATATAAACTTTCAGACACACATACACTCACACATACACTCAGACAAACGCGCACACACACACACACACACACACACACACACACACACACACACACATATATATATATATATATATATATATATATATATATATATAGTAAAAAAAAATTCATTTAAGGAAACTTTTCCCTGGTGTATTGTACATTTTTTATTTTTTCAATTTTTTCTGATAATCTATTTGGGTGCAAATAAACTAAAATAATATAAACTTCAATATCAAGAACATTTTCGATTTTCTAGTTTAAAAAAAAAAAAATCCGGACATTCACCTATAGAATTTCCAAAACAGACAAGAGCGCACATGTGAATCAGTAAGACGTCAAAAGAACGAGCCAGTGCATTTTCAGAATAGACGTGTAAAGTCCGAGATATATGTGCGTGAGTGTTCGCTATCGTATGCATAAACATACGTATATAATTAAGCGAAATTCTCTGGGAAAATAAAGAAAGTAGTCCCTAATCTATAAGTTAACCCGCATGAAAACTATATGGTAAAAACTTCTCATGTATCGTAGTTTTTTAAAACTTCACAAATGCATTTTTTTTAATTATAAATTATGTCTACAAAAATTTCCAGTAAAGACTATACAATTCATCGTGAATCTATAAGAACGCTTATACTTTGTACTCTGATGAACTCATTGCACTTGTGCCCCCTCGACTTACATATGCCCGTCAAACCCGCTCAGCAACAAAATCTCACCCCTTCACTGTCGAGATTCCTAAATGCCAAAAAGCTTTCTACTCTAACAATTTCTTCCCTCGAATAGCTAGACTTTGGAGTTCCCTTCCTCCTACCTGCTTCCCAGACTGTACTGGTGTGCAGAAGTTTAAATGTAGCGTAAACCAACATGTTTCGTTGTTAAACTTTCCTGGGCATTTTTTTAATTTTGTTTACACAGTGGTCACCACTTATCAAGGCCCGGAAACAACTCAGGGATAAGGTTATTTCAAGTACATTACGTTAGTGTGGAGATTTGATGAAGTGTTTACTTAAGGGGGGCGGTTCATTAGGAATTTGTTAACGTTGGACTTGAACACATCCAAGTTGTAGACAGCCCCTTACGTCCAAGTCGCGATATGCCTTGCAAAGGGTGAACGTGAGTCAAAAAAATAAACATATGGAAACTATGGCGGTCGAACCTTCTTTTAAAATTAAAAAAAAATGTCGTATTTTGATCATATTTAAATCATATGTATAACATTAGCTCGGGAAAGGAAATTTGACCTGAATCTCTGCGTGTGCCACTATGTGCAATATATATATATATATATATATATATATATATATATATATATATATATATATATATATATATATATATATATATATATATATGTTTGTAACCGTCAAAGTGAGGTATGGGGCAGAATTCCCTTAAAACTTTAAATAAGGATATCCGATTTTAATTAAATCTAAAACATACGCATAACATTAATATTTTCAATTCACACGAAAAGCAGGATATTTTAAAGATTTTATCCATGCATAAATAAAATTAAGTGTCTATAGTTCAAGCTTATCTATTTAATATTATTATTGTTATTGTTGTGGTTGATCCTATTATCCTAAACTTTCAAACAGTTCATCATCAGAGTTACCCACTGACAACACTTGAGGGTGTTACCTGGAATTTGAGCGATAATAAATCTCCCCAAATTTCGAGTACTCTTCACCTCTTTCGATAACCTTTGCAAATGAATACGCGTTATCGGAACAGCCGTTTGTCATTGACTCTTCGCTGTTAATGGCTATTTGTCCTCACTGGAATTTTGGTGTCAATAACCCTCCATAACGTCCCAGTCCCCTTTGTGCCCATCTAGTGGAGGTGTGGTTGGTGCTTTCTCTCCTCATTTTTTTTTCTATTCTCCTTTACCTTTCTGGACTATTTGGTGCGGTGCTAGTCGATGCCAACACTATACCACTTTTTTTGACGGGGGTATTTACAACTTTTCAATTTCAGTTTTCCTGGTTCTTTCCTTTATCTTTTTGTTTTATTCTGTTGTAGTTTCCATGTGGCCAGTTAATGTTTGCAACTCGTATGGCTAAGTTTCCACATTCGAGGATTGTCGTTAAGGTTTCAAATGTTTTCAGCATTTCTATCCGTTTTTCAATCTCAGTATTCCTCTTGATTCCGATTTACTCTAATCTTTTTAATAAATTATAGATATTAATTTTCTTCAATGATATTTAAGCGCTGTGATGTATAAATATCCCATCCCCTCTCTCTCTCTGAATCTACGCGCGCGCGCGCGTGTGTGTGCGTGTGCGTGTGCGTGTGGATATAAGCATGTGTGTGTATTCTAGCAACATTCGCTATATGAGGGTTTAATAAAATTTATACTAAACCAGATTAAGACTATAAACTTTTTTTCTTCCATTTTAAAACCTCGATGACATGTAAAGTTTTTGTTACTTTCTGTTTTTCGTCTCTCTTGGATTTGTTATCATTATTTATGCAACATCCTCTTTACGTAAATCTTTATGTAATTCCCTCTCATTTGTTATCGTATGTATAGTGTTGGTAAATATTTTTTTTCTATTTTCATACTAAATATTTTAGTATCCAATTATAATTCTAGTTACAATATCAGTATTATTATAATCATTATTACAATGATATTTATCGATTATTATTATTATTATTATTATTATTATTATTATTATTATTATTATTATTATTATTTAATATTCCTTTGTTCGTTATTATTGTAATAATTTGATATATATTTTGTTAAATAAAAAAAATGTCGGGTATTAACACTAGAAAGGAAAACATAAAAAACTAAAACAAAATCCCTATCGTGCGCCTAATATTTATTGTTCTTGAATTCCTGGAACTGACAAAAAATATTTTTATTAATTTTATTGTCTCAAGTTACTCTACTGTTTCTCTCTCCCTCTCTCTCTCTCTCTCTCTCTCTCTCTCTCTCTCTCTCTCGATATATAAATATATATATATATATATATATATATATATATATATATATATAGTAGAGTAAGTTGAGACAACTAAATTTATAACATTATTATATATATATATATATATATATATATTCAATCACCTAAGCAATGAACCATAGCTTCATATTTTCCTAATATACACACGTATGTGCGTGTATATTTCATATTTACTATTACTCATTAGCGTGGACTATGACGAAACTATACTGCTAATTCAACCTCTAATCTGAATGTGACAAACCCCACCTCCTCAGCACGAGGCTGTTTTTTTTATGACAATCTTATTTCAAATATTGGAGAAATAAATTATCTAGCTTTTATTTATAAACAGAATTATAGGATACAAATAACATTATATATCTAAAAGAGATAACAGTGACGAAATTTGAATATCAATTATTCTCCCTCTAAGCGCTTGACACATGAGATTTATAATTATTTTAAATAATTATTTTTTACATCCATAGACATACATGTTTTGTGTTCAATAATACTGATCAGTATTATAATGAGGAGTTACTGCCAGTCGGATGACTTGAAATACATCGAACACAAGTTTCTTAACGGTATATCGTTGTGACACACACACACACACACTATATATATATATATATATATATATATATATATATATATATACAAGTTTCGTGGTTAAATTTTTAATTCTGAAAAAATAAACAAAATACACAGACATATATTCGATTTAAGAATTTATTGCTTGACAAAAGGAATATATAGAAGGGTTTATTTTAATTTCCTTAATCCATGGATTTTCAACAACGTCTCGTATCATCAGAGGAAATGAAATGCAGTTAGCAAAATGTTCAGCTGCGAATGGACGCTATTTTGCTTTTCAGCACAATTATATATATATATATATATATATATATATATATATATATATATATATATATACTAGTAGAGGGTTCAAATAGAGCCTTAAAAATGGACTCTAATTTTAAAACAGTATGAAAGGTTATGGAAAGTGGTGTGCGTCTAAAGAGATAACTTCAATTTTTGAGGTATCGAAACCAAATCCAAATATAATGAAAAGAAAAGTAAAATCTTGCGGAAATATATATTTTTATATCAACTTTTTTTACACTTCGTAGCAAAATGTGACCAACAAAATCATGTTTTTAGAAAAGCAGAATAAACGGAGATTCTATTATCTGCATCCAATGACCCATTTTAATTTCTCACTTGCAAAGAAACTGTAAAACCGTGTCAAACAATATAATATTAAATATGTCAGAAGAAACTGGAACGTATTGAAATTATGCGAAACGAGAGTTCCTTTCACTGTGGGGAATTACTTCCTACTTATGGGGAATTCCGAGTGCAATCTCAATTTTAGCGATAATTTTAAATAAACAAAATTAAGAATTCAAAAGTAAATGTTTTAAATTAGAAAATATCGAGCTGTTAAATATAGAACTATAGAATTGCATAGAAGGTTGTCACGTAATCATCAAAACAAATAGGATGTATAAGATACACGAAAAATATGAACAATTACTTACATATATAGGACTCACATATATATTTAGTTAGTTACGATGAGAAAATATACCCAGCCTTTGTATTGTTAAAAATATAAAAAACAACATTTACCTTCACTCATTAAATCAATTTGGGAAGTTTTTTTATAAAGATACAGAAGATAGTCTCGAAATTCTGTTACACTTTTGAGAATCCTATTTGTAAAATCGCTTTTCCTTGATTCAAGTGCTGGGTAATAAACGACTTGCGATCAATGTACACCGATTAGTTTGTTAATTTCTCAGAATAAAAACTTTCTTATAGATAATATTTCTAGTTTTACAATTATAAGTGAATTTAAAATTGGGAAACTGAACGTGTTTGAACTCAAACGACATGTTGAAAGGTATTAAAGGAATTTGAGGGATACAAACATGTTCGCCTTTGCCACAACCAGAAATTAGTGTGGCCTCTAAAACGTTTCTCATAAATTTCTTGAAAACGAGAAGCACCTTGTTATACTTGTGACAAATTTCCATTTTATGGAGGTCAGGCGAGAACGCAAAGCCCATAATTTGATTATACCAAATTGAATCTTAATTTTCAAAGTATACTTACGAGGATATATATCAAAAGTCCTTTTTAATGTTTGTGGATATTTCCATTCTTTGGAAGCCAGGTACGAACGTAGACCCCCTAACAATTTAATCATACCACCTGTTAAAGCTGAAACATTACTTATCAAAATATTCTTATGCGCATCTATATAAAAAAAACCTTTGTAACCTTTTTGAAAAGTTAATTTCTATTCTTTGGGGACAAAGCGCGTATGCAGACCCCACAATTTTAATAAACAACCCTGTTCAAAATATAACATACCCATGTTTGATCCTTGATACCTCTTCTATCACTGCATTTAATAGTATAATATAGGAGCCTGTTCGTGTAGATACACACGCATTCAGCTTTATTATATTAGTGGCATGGCAAATCCACAAGGGAGACAACAGAAGCAGCAAAAAGTAAGGACACTAGGACACTATATATACAAATGTAGGCAAATTTGGGCATATTTTATTGGTTTGAAAATATAGGTTCCTTTTTACCAATCGTTATAAACTTTTAACCATAGAATAGTATAATAATCTTGAAAAAGCTTACAAATCTTCATTTAACAATATAAGCATTTAATATTCAATTTAGCTACGAGTATAGATAAATCCATATTAGTGGCTTGGCAAGGCCACAGGGGAGACAAACAAGCAAAAAAAATAATTCTAAGCAAAATTTGTCCCAAAGCAGCAAAACTAAAGTTGTCCTACTAGGACACTATATGAATGTATGCTAACTTAGGCATATTTTATTGGTTTGAAAAAAAACTTTAACCAATTGTCATACATTTTAAGCATAGAATATTAATAAAATTCTAAAAGCCTGCAAATTTTCATTTAGAACCAAAGATATGAGAATTTCTATATTCAATTTGGCGACGAGTATAGACATATACATATATAGATATACCACTTTTTATGGCATATTATAAGTTCGAAATCTCGGAAACTATTTCATCAGAATTGAAAAAAATGAAGGTCCGTTGGAAAGCTAAATTACCTGAATTGTGGACTACGTGATATTCGCCCTTATTGTCGCACATTATTTTTTCAAGAAGTAGGGGATAAATTTTCTGTATAATTTTAACGTAAATGAGCACCAACGTTATGGCCACCTTGGGTATAAAGTGGACGTTTATTTTACGTTAAATTAATATAGAAAAGTGATTCTCCACTTCAGAATTTCTTGATATCTTGTAAATTCTCTGCGATTTTTACTGTTATTTTCGTTTTCAACATATTCGAAAATCTATAAAGTCGTATTTTTAAAAGATTTTTTGTGGGTGGAAAGATACTGCACCTTTACCTCTATTTCAATCATAGTCATTGGTTTTCCTAGTTTTGCATACGAATTACAAAGTATATGATATTTCCCCAAAACCTCTGGCATTGACTGGCTTCTATGGTTTCAAATGATCTGAAATAATAGCAAGGGAAGACATGATTCTAAATATTTCACATATGTTATATTTTCCGTCTTTGGTTTTTATACATAAAGTAAATTTCACAGTGTATAAGATCACTAAAAACGACAGTTAAAAATGTACAATAAAATGTATCTCATCTGCATTGATTTGAGTTGGTATATAGTAACATTCTTGCTCAGAGAAGCTATTCAAATGTTGACAATGGGTGCTAAGTATTGAAATTTTCAGAAGAACGCCGTGATTCACCTGAACACTTAAAAAATTAATAACAGCTGCCACATGCATCGTGCCGTCTATATTTTTACCTGTTTGTACTTTACTTGTTTGTTTCAATGATAGTCGTGAGACAAAGTAAGTTAAGAAAGTGCGAAAAAATGGTTTTACATTCAGTCGAAAAAAGTATATGCTGGAAAAAGAACATGTTTTTAACACGGTGCTTAGAAGCGATGAAAAACGCACGATAATGGTTAGGATACACTAATATTAAAAATAAATCCTTTTATTCCGATTTATATGTGGATATTACACAATAACCTGGCGAAATAAAGCAAGTAACATGAAATCAGTTTGGTGGAATGGTATATCTTTAATTGTTTATCGCCAATGGTATCTATTACAATTTTGCGCTAATTGATTGTTATCAATTGTCTGATATTCCTTCCCATTCATTTCATTTTCTTTCGGAAAATATATCAGGATTTCCTATTCTAAATATAGGTAGAGCCTATTCTAAATATAGCTATGACTAATAATTTAGAAATATCAATAGGTTATAGTTACAAAATTGAGTGCTTTAAATATAACTTCTTTCAACTATATATATATATATATATATATATATATATATATATATATATATATATATATCCTTAGTAAGTCGCACCCTATCATTTGAGCATTTTAGTGACCCTTTTTATTAAGTCATTGAGACCTTCTCTTTGCAAGCAAAAAGAAAATCTTCTTGGACTTAATTTAGTCTCTATGTAATTTAAATGTAGTTACAGTGCGCACTATGTTGGCCGAACATCGCAAAGATTAGATTTTCGTTTGAAACAGCATGTGCCTTCAATGATTCGTTATTCAAATTTTTCACCTTCGGATGTTCTGAGTAATACGTATGGTTCTGCGATTTGCGACCATCTTATAAATAACCATGCGTGTGCCACGAATTTCAGTGCTGACATGTTTACGATCCTTAGTAAGTCGCACTCTCCCTATCATTTGAAAATTTTAGAGACTCTTTTTATTAAGTCTTTGAGACCTTCTCTTTGCAAGCAAAAAGAAAATCTTCTTGGACTTAATTTAGTCTCTATGTAATTTTCCCCCATTTATTTCTGTTTTTTTTCCTACCCCCGTTATAATCATGACGTTTTTGTTTTTAAATCGTATTTTCCTCGATTTATAAGTGGTTTGATAAGTGAGGAACGAAACCTGGTTAGCTGACTCTTATTTTCATTTTTATTTTTGAAATTCATTATGCTTTTTGGTCTGTATTTAACCGTTATATATATATATATATATATATATATATATATATATATATATATATATATATATATATATATATATACATTTATTTTTATTTCGGACTCATCTCTCATCTTTATTAGTTGTTGTTTTTCATCTTTTATTGGTTTATTTATTCACAACGTTTCGGCCAATTCTGTACCCCCCCCCGGAAAATTTTCAAATATTTTAAGACCAGGTACGCACCTGATTTAATCAATAGATTAGATGCATTAATAAAAATTAAAAGTAAAATCAGGACTAACATATATTGTTTACTGACCGCAGTATACTTGCAAGCTTAAAGAACGACGGACAGATTTTGATGCACGTTTTCATGTATCTTTCCAGAATTCTTGGTAAGAAATGTCCTTCCAAATAGGGATGATCGGGCACAAAAGTCACAACCAGTATCAGCCATGTAGGCAAAATAGCGATTTTAACAAAAATAAGCTGTCGACTTTATGCAGATTTATGGATATAGCCCTCCAACTTGTTAATTGTGCCTCGGTTGCCATACCTGTATCGCAAAAGGCCTATTTTTATTATGAACAAAAATGAGTTAAGTGCGTGGTGTTCTGATGATATCTGTACGACCTTCTTAAATTCGTGCTTCAGTAACAAAGTTTGTCCCGCTTTTATTTTATTTAAAATAAAGCGAGCCAAGTTACATCATGGAAAAAAATTGAAAGTGATTTTATCTCTAATTTTTTGTCTAAGCTTTCTTGGTATCTGGCACGTTTAAACAAGAAATATCATGAAATTTGGAAAGATTCGGTTGGCAGTTTGTCGTTTTTTGTACAAAATTAGATTTTCTAGATATGTTGCAATAATTCACGAACGTAGCCTTTCTAGGTTATTTTTAAAAAATCAAAAGAATTTGCAACATTTGATCTTCAAAAAATATGGTTGCTCGACGAACCCTATTGTTACTCAGAACGTCTTAAATCTCTCTTCTGCGCAGTCGTCTGAGCTTGAAATTAATATTCTTTCGCATGGCTTGGACTGCTGCATTCCTCCCATACCCCCAAAGCGTGAAGGGATATATGCTGAATTTGAAGTTTGTTTTGCTCAATTAAAAAGACTTTCTCCTGTTTTCGACTCTATGGTCAGTGATATTAAGGCGAAACTTAATGACGTCGCATATTATTATGCAGGCACACCCATTTCGTTTTGTGAAGCAAAATTACGAAGTGAACATTATCGTATAATCAAAGCACTTCGCCATAATAAATCTTTAGTCATCACAAAACCCGATAAAGGTTCTGTCGTTGTCATTATGGATCACCAGGATTATGTCACTAAAATGTTAACTATTTTGGGGGACCCCTCTAAATTGGTTAAACTCATGATTCTACTGTTTCTATCGTGACCAAGTTCCAAAAACAACTTGTCAAATGGGTCAAAAGTGGTGTTCTTCCCACTTTAATTCCTGATGAATTCGTCCTACTGGTTCTATTCGCCCTCGTTTGTATGGTTTGCCTAAGACCCAATATATATATATATTTAAATAGGTTAGATATATATATATATATATATTTAAATTTGGTTATATATATATATATATATATATTTAAATAGATAAATAATAGAATTATTATGGTGGGGCGGAGAACATCTTTGTGAATAGACGGCAACATAGGCCTAGTTGAAAAAACAACACGCGGATTCGATGCAAAATAACACCGTTGCATAGACACAGAAATTTGCTTAGCAAATCGGTCACTGATGTTATCTAGCCAAGGTAGACGTAGGTACACAGGACATCTATTAGCTATAATTTCTTTGGGTTTATGAAAATTAGAAACTTTCTTATTGATAGTAGTTTCAACAATATCCAAGGGGTAACCATTATTACAGAGATTCTTAATGATAAATTTGAGTTCGTCATCCAAATTTACTTCATGGATGTTTGGTTAAGATGGCACCGGAAAAATGGCACTGTAAAAATTAAACCGTTAAAAATGGCAATGAAAAACAATGATATTTCGAGAAATACGTGCTAATTCCTCTAGTTTAAAATAGGCTAAGCCCACTTACCCTTGGTTTGGTAAAAGTTGATTTGGTTAGATTTAAATTCTGTAGAACCACCTAAAACACGATAGAGATATCCTTGGAGTCTCGATAATGACTTAAATAAATATAAAAAAAAATTATTAATAGAAATCCACTCCATGAAAATTGCCCATGTTTTAAATCAAATCATTCGACTGCCAGCTCTAGTAAGGGATCCGTCGAAGTGCACCGGAAGATAGATTCGCATGCCTTCCCAGAGTGAAGTCTACAGTAAATTGTGGTCTACATTGCACCGTAGAGAATCTACTGTTGATTTTATAAAATTATTTTTGTATGATCATTTGAATTGAACTTTACAATGCGAAATCAAGTATCATGGTTCAATCGCGCTCTAAAGAGACACATTAATTTCAAATGCCACCATTAAAATACTTGTAGAACAGGCAGAGGTATGCAACATTTTATGAATGGGACAGAGGTTAAAGCTTAGGTGACAGTTCTGGATCTATCAGGTTAGCGGTCCTGGATATGACCTTGAACTATATCCAGTGATGAGGCCCCAGCTTGTTGGCTTTGGGGCGTGTGGAGCCACCTTTTAATTGCCATTGCTCCCAGGTTCACTCTGACCCGGAGTGGTAGTAACTGTTAGGGTCCCAACTATGGGTTGAATAGAAACCGACTTGAAAACAACAAATATATTATATTAAAATGTTTTCTTCAAAATATTTAAATTCGGCATTAAATAACCTGAAAAGGGTTGATATGCCGTAAAACAAAAACAACCAACCATATCAGGTAGCGACTCTATTAAGAACCCTGTCCAGAAGCGAGAGACTATTAGCAGATGCACCAACTCAAATGTGACAACAATACACCATACATAGGTGAATAGTGGTATTGTAGATGTACAGGATTCTTTCAGGTGCAAGTAACTTTCTAGCATGGTAGAGAGATCTTCCTCGCACCGCCCCTATTCCACTACAGATTGGAGGTATTCTTATAGTGTTTCTACCATTTCCATATATATGTTTGATTCTTTTTCCCCACGTGCCCGTTATAGAGCTATGTGTCATCAACAAATAAGTCCAAGGATTGACCTCAGAAGTACACCCGCTTTTATATCATAGTAGACTACCCGTGACACGTAAGGTCAGTATGTTAGATTAGCTATGGAATTAATGTATGAGCGTGACACTTCTGACGTAAAGAAAATAGTTTTTGTGACATAAAAGAAACATTTCTATGAAAGTATATTAAAATGAAAAAAGAATATAGATAGATTTCTATGAGTAATTCTGTTTATAATTGTTTATTTTCGAAAAAAAAACCCCAACTTACAGCCACTGAATTATAAATGGTTTGCCATACTTATAGGTAAATGTGCACTAGACAGACACCGTAATACTTCATTTTGATATATCTTTTTTTGAGCAATATACCATGTCATTTTGAGCAATGGCTCTTCAGTTTGGGGTTGATAATTAAGGGCGATTTCTACCATTATCACAACGTTATCAGCATTTCCGAGTGGGCTATGGGCATTCGTTAAGCAATCATCGGGAAGTGTGGTCAGAAATAGATCTAGAAATGAGATATGTTGATATTACTGATCTGGGAAACGTGTCGGAAATGTAACTGTCTGTGATAGGGAATGAGATATACAGAAGCTATGTGTTATGCTACCAGCTGCGTCTGTGTAAATAGAGAATTTAAACCAATTACTGTGATTGTAATTACCAAATACATGTACTTGTGCGCTAGTATCGAGGGAGAGTGCTGTATCCATGCTGCCAGAGACTTTGTTTATTAGCGTACTGTCCTGGGTCGAGGGAGAGCGGTAGAGAAAATATAAGTAGCTAGTGTTATGTTGCATGTTAAGTCAAAACAGATAAAGGCCTATTCGTCTGATTCTAGTTTTGTTTCTCTAGTTAAGGGGAGGGGCTTTAGAATATAGACTCCATATCCGTACAAATGTCTGTCTGAGTCCTTACGGCAGGCATGTTAAAAGGGTTTGAGGGGGTTGAAGGAGTGTAAGTTTGTTTCACACTAAGATGTTCGCTAGGAGAAATGCTTTAACATCATCTTAATTAGTTCTAAGCCCGTAGATATTGTGAGGAAGGAGACAATATTGTTTTGTTTGAGTTTACACCTGGTTCAATCGTAATTTTGATTGACCTGTCATTTTATTTTTTTCAGAGCTCTAGTTTTAGGGTGAAAGGTGCCGGACAAAGTGGTTGCGCAGAATACCAAAACATGCAACACAAGTAAATCATCAGCCGACTCCTCATCTACAGGATTGTGGCCACAGGAAAGCCCACCGGTGATTGGTGCAGGGATCCTTTCCGTGCGCCACATGCCACTACAATCATCCCGATATTATAACACTGATTATGGAGCAGCCACTCCAAGTGCTAATAAAGAGTTAGCACACCTGTCCTATCAATCGGAAACAGCATCCAGAAACTGTCAACCTGATACCCATAACCCATCAGACAATAATCAACCCAATCCAATTGCATTGGCATATATAGCATTCAAGCAACTCCAAAGTACCCAGTTTTAGAGGATGGAATGTCTCAGAAGCGGGGAACGGCATTCATTGCTCTAGTCAGAAAACAAGGTCGTTCACTGTTTTTTTCTGTCGAGTCCCTGTGATCGCACATCTGCGCCTGGCTAATAGGCAAAGAAGGAGTATGAAAGTCGGGCGATATACAGAACCTATCTACTCTTTAAGCAGTTTAAGTTTGCAAACCGGTAATTTTTTCGTGTCATCAGCTCTAGGCAGGTCGTTGATCAGGACTGAAGAGGCCTCCCTCACCTAAGCTTAGCTTACAGAGTTTTCCTTCTCCTAGACGGATGACCTTAGAAGATCTACGAGTCCATCAGCACCGAGGGGGTTTATCCTGTGCCTGAGTCCTAACTACGGATTTCTGCGACCCCGCATGGATAGTTAATGTTAATTGGTTAGTTATAAAAAGGTAATATATCTACTGAAAAAGTACACTCCTCAGAATAGTTAAAAAAGATATTACTATGCTTTCTATTTCATTTTTATTGGAAGAGGGCATAAGTAAAAAATCATGCAGTGGAAACAAGTAAATTTAATTTTTCATTGTCAAGTTTTTACATATTCACTTTTGCCATTTGTACCAGTGCCATTTTTATCGGTGCCATTTTACCAAGATAAGGGAGACGCAACAGTACAGTCAAAACATAATAATAAATAAATATGATTTTCTTTTACACCTTCTGTATGCATATATTCCTTTACACAAGCTTATATCATTAAATTCATTTTCAATAAATCTCGTCAACGATTACTTGAATTGGAATTCATTATAAACTTTTAGATAATTAAACAACAGCAGGTCTTTATGCTATCAACAATATGTCCGAAAAACAATAACAAAAACAAAAAAAACAAAGAAAAACGTAAGCTTGCATTCATACTACATATTTTTATCATTCTCAAGAAAAATTATATTAAAAAAAATCGACAATAAAAATTATTGAACTTTACAGACACGCCACATATTTTAAATTCAACGCTTATTTTCTTCGCGTGGAGAAATGAATAAAATTAAAACACGCAAATTCAAAGTTCTGTATCTTTCTCTAAATCAGTAGTCTTTCATTATAAATTTTAAACACTCTTCGGTTTTTCCTTCCGTTTATTTGTTTGTAAATAAACTATCAGCTCGAGCACTGTAAAAGCGATGGGTGAATGCTCATTTAATGGACATTTGATGAGGTCGTTAACGAGTACCGATCCCTGGTATAGTGGTTAGAACTACCGACTATCAACGCGATGGTTGTAGGTTCAATTCACGGCTAATGAAAGGGGCTAGTCTAGCCACACCGATGTGTTGTGATGCAACGAAACAGTACTGTATGTGAATGAATATATATATATATATATATATGTGTGTGTATGTGTGCGTGTGTGTGTGCAATATTTATATATATATATATATATATATTATGGAAACTTACTTAATCAACGTGTGTTTTCTCTAATAAATTTTAATCACAAAATACATGCAAAACTGTTCCCCGCATTTCAGATTAAATAATGTTGGGGGAAAAAATCCATTTTATGTGTTCTTCGTATTCTTAATTTGCATGCGTTCCATCATTTCTATTCTTGCAATCTTTCTGTGATTGATTTAGAAAATTTTTCGAATATTTTCATTGCAAGTTTTAAAATCGGGATTGATAAAGAATTTGAGCTGGCAATCATTTAGTTGTTACGTTTTTTCTCATTTACAAGTGATATTAAATTTGATTTTCTGAAACGTGTATACGCATGGATAATATTGTATGTTGATGTTTGTGGAGCATGATCAAAATATTAATAGTGTGATACATTTTGTATTCTATTGCATTAATGTATATATATATATATATATATATATATATATATATATATATATATAGGGTGAAACGATAAGCAAAGACGACATGATTCCATTTCCGTTTGATATAAAACTGGTTTTCCTTTTTTGTTGCATATCGTTTACTAGTTGGCCAGTTGAGGACAAATCCCAAGAGTGATAAGAACGTTCTATCAACGAGCGAGATCGAAGATGCGCCACTATACAACTCATGCTATCTACCGGTTCAAGTTATGACAATAGGACTGTTGCCAGCACCCTCAAAATGCAAATCCTGACTGTTAAACGCCTGGGGGACATGCCAAGGGTGATGAAAACAAAGTTTCTGGCCACTATTATGGTCTTTGGTGTGGTTTCAAGTGAAAAGTGCCACTTCACATCTTCGAAGTCGGCTTGAAAGTAAAAATCAAATGCATCTGGATATGCTGAAAAGTGTGGCGATCCCCTGGGGCAATAAGTTGACCGTCAGCAACCTTGGGTGTGGCAGCAGGACTTGGCCCCGGCTCACAAGTCCACAGTGACTTTGGCTTCGTTTCAGAAGGAGTGCTACGATTTTGCACCCTTCTCTCACTGCCTCCCTCACCCCTCGTGTTGATTCCGCTGAACTACTTCGTTTGGTCATACGTCAAGAACATCACTAACATAACCTCCCACAACATCAAAGCCAGCCTGATCACCGCCATCCACAAAGCCAGCCTGATCACCGCCATCCACCGAGTATTCACCAAGCTCCCGCCGGCGCTGTGGAAAAGGCATGCTCCCAGTTTCTGACACGTATCAAAGCGGTGATGAGGCTGAAGGCGGATAGATAAAACAGATGTCAGCTCTATACATAATTAAAGTACCTGTTATTATTATTTTAATAAAATATTTAAAATAAAGCTGTAGTGATGTTTTCTTTACGGCGACAAATTTATCTTTTCACCCTCTCTATCTCTCACTCTGTCTCTGTCTCTCTCTCTCTCTCTCTATATATATATATATTTATATATATATATATATACACACATAATTATTTAATATAATAATTAAATACCTACAGACACGCGTGTTTCATCCTTTCAGGAATCATCAGTGCATGGTGCCACGATTAACGCCAGCTAAGAAATTCGAACCCTGAAAAAAAAATGTCATGCCTGGCTTCATTAGCAAGGACCTGAACTATTCGGCTACTGACAACCGCCAGCGATACAGTTGAAATTCAATATTTTTTCTTTCTAAATGCTTTCAACATCAGTCAGAGTGATCTAGTCATTATATGACGATCTACGCATATATATCAGAATACAAAATATATCACAATATATATATATATATCCTTTTTCTGCTTAGATAGACAATATATATCCATTGAGAATGGGCTAAGGTTAAATAAGCGTTGCGTAATCATTAACTTACTTTCTTATTATATGAGAACGTTTTGATCTAGTTATAAGTATAAACCCAAGACGAACTGAAAAAATGCAGGCATAGGCAAAGAATGTTGCTATGTTAAAATCTTAAATATTGACCATGGGAGATTAGAAAAATGGAACTGTTTCATGAACAATGCGTTAGAATACATTATAAATAAATTAGATTGAAATAAATTATGTGATTATTTCCCATTCACAAAGACCGTTAATTAATAATCGATTTTTTGAACGTGTATTTTATCTGAATTTCGAGATTGATTAGTGAAGTCACAAGAAGGGGAGAGATCGAGAAAATAGAAAGCTTGTCCAGATATTTTACGTCGATCTAACTATTTCTGATTTTCTCTATTTGATGTCTTGCACAAGATTAACTGACGCACTCCCTCATTCATAATTTGTAAATGCGTTTCCGTCTGAAGTAGTCAAAGAAAAACCGAAAAAGCATACAGACGAACAAATAAAATTTACATTCTCTCTTTCGTGATGTTCTTTTGCCTTTTCTTTATCTTTCTCTTCACACGCGCGCGCACACACACACACACACAAACACACACACACACACACAAACACACACACACACACAAACACACACACACACACACACACATATATATGTGCGTGTGTGTGTAGAGAAATAAAAAGGAACAAACCGTATTATGTGTTTCGTCTTTATTTCGAGACTTTCTATGGATGAATGAGATTAAGTCTCGAAATAAAGACGAAACGTTGATGAAGACAATACGGTTTGTTCCTTTTTATTTCTCTATTTTGTCGGAATACTATTTCCATTATTTTCATCATATATATATATATATATATATATATATATATATATATATATATATATATATAATACAAGTGTTTCCTTTTCAGATTAAATATGTTTGAACTTTTTTTCAAAGTGTTTTTTACATGTTTTATTAACTATTTGCTCTTATATATATATATATATGTGTGTGTGTGTGTGTATGTATGTATGTGTGTGTGTGTGTGTGTGTGTTATGTTTCCGTTAAAATAAATGTTTCTATGGCACGTGATTTTCCACACGTTCCTTTTCCTTTTTAAAAGGGCTGATTTTTTTTCTTCAACATTTCATTACTAACAGTTCTTGCGTTTACTGCTGCTACTTACTATTTGCTCTTACGTTTACTATTTGCTCTTACGTTTATTATTTGCTCTTACGTTTATTATTGGCTCTTACGTTTACTATTTGCTCTTACGTTTATTATTTGCTCTTACGTTTATTATTTGCTCTTACGTTTACTATTTGCTCTTACGTTTATTATTTGCTCTTACGTTTATTATTTGCTCTTACGTTTATTATTTGCTCTTACGTTTATTATTTGCTCTTACGTTTACTATTTGCTCTTACGTTTATTATTTGCTCTTACGTTTACTATTTGCTCTTACGTTTATTATTTGCTCTTACGTTTATTATTTGCTCTTACGTTTATTATTTGCTCTTACGTTTACTATTTGCTCTTACGTTTATTATTTGCTCTTACGTTTACTATTTGCTCTTACGTTTATTATTTGCTCTTACGTTTATTATTTGCTCTTACGTTTATTATTTGCTCTTACGTTTATTATTTGCTCTTACGTTTATTATTTGCTCTTACGTTTACTATTTGCTCTTACGTTTATTATTTGCTCTTACGTTTATTATTTGCTCTTACGTTTACTATTTGCTCTTACGTTTATTATTTGCTCTTACGTTTATTATTGGCTGTGAAATTAGTTCGGTAAAACCTAGTAAAGAGGTTTTGGTCTGTCTTCCGTTCTACGATAAAACACCAGAATTTACCGAACTAATTTTTTTTTCCTCATGGAGAAGATAATCCGGTTGGATAAATTTGATGTTTTCTCGGCAGACCCTCAGACCAACAAGCTTTGGAAATTATGGTTCC
This sequence comes from Euprymna scolopes, assembly GCF_053919585.1. Taxonomy (NCBI): domain Eukaryota; kingdom Metazoa; phylum Mollusca; class Cephalopoda; order Sepiida; family Sepiolidae; genus Euprymna; species Euprymna scolopes. Next base: position 67,761,717 of record NC_136482.1, on the reverse strand, counting down.
GCAACTTTAATTACTACTTATTAACTATCGCTTCGTTAAACCCTGATAAGCTAGAAGTTCTCTATTTAAACATCGGTCCCTCTGTTGCTGACGTTATCGAAGGTTGCTCTGGTTTTGAACATGCCGTGGAATTATTGAAAGGCGGTTACGACAAGTCTCCAAGCGTTATTCACGCTAGGTATCTGCTTTCCACATGTTTGCAACAAGAAAGTGAGTCTGTCGACCAATACTTTCAAGCTTAAATCGACTTGGCGCTGACTGTTGTTTTAAAGACGTAACGTCCGCCATTTACAGGGATGAATCTGTACGTGATGCCTTCATTCGTGGTCTCCGGTCCTCATTGATACGTGCTAGGCTCCTTGAAACAGACACTCTCTCACAGAAGCTACTCAATGTGCTAGGGCTTTAGAACAAGCTCACTTTCGTGTGGAATCGTATGCCTCCCAGATTGGAGCAGTTGCTATTACTTCTACTACAGAAACTAAAAATGTGCTGATCGATTCTGCCAAGGAGGCCACTTGTATTTCTAAAAATTCTGTTCCAACTGATTCTCGAATGGAGTTTGACTCTGTACAGTTCTCTGCTCTCCTTCCTGTTCGCGGCAAGTGCTACAACTGTGGAGGGCGACGTCACCTTAAGAATGACCGCCGCCTTTGCCCTGCCCGCGATAAGGTATGTCGAAGTTGCGGTAAACTCGGGCATTTTTCTAAAGTTTGCTGTTCTACTCTTACAACATCTTCACGTTCTTCTTCTGCTATCATAGGGGCCCGTGCTAAAGGTGGTGATAGTTTCCCTCCTATCACCGAAACTGGAGTTAAAAGGAAAAAGGTTAACTGCCCTTATAGACATCAGTAGTTCTGATAATTTTATCAGTGCCCGCATTGTCAAAACAATGAGACTGCCCACTTTAAAATGGAACTCTATAATTTCTATGGCATCATCTGCCGTTTCCCTTAAACTGTCTGAATATTGCACCGAGAATATTTTCTTCAATAGTTGCGAATATAAAGAGATTAACCTTACTGTACTTCCTGACTCCTGTATGGACATTATACTCGGGGTGCCGTTTTCGAAACTACACCGGGCGTTACTATTTCTTTTGGTGGATCTCAGGATGCCTTAAAAATCTGCGCACTAACCAAGATCAGTTGTGCCCCTGTAAAATTGTTCCGAAACCTGACTCCTGATTGCAGATGCTGTGAAATTAGTTTGGTAAAGCCTAGTAAAGAGGTTTTGGTCTGTCTTCCGTTCTACGACAAAACACCACAATATATATATATATATATATATATATATATATATATATATATATATTTGCTATTGTTGTTTTTCAAGCGATACATACGGTTAATATTGGCTCCGCCTCGAAGCTCATTTTTTATATTTACTTAGAATGTCGCCCTTTTTAATTTGTTTGGACGTATATAACATTTTTATTTATTTATTATTTTTAAAACAGTAATCTACGTACATGCGTGTTTCGAGGTCGTTACCTCTCGTCAGCGTAGTTCAACTGTTTCTAGGGATCGAACCTCAAATCATGTTTACCACAGTCCGGTGCCTTAACCGTTAGGCCACAAACCCTAGATTAATTTTACTGTTTATTTTTATCGCTTATAAATTTAGATTTGTTATTGTTTTTTTCAAGCGATACATACGGTTAATATTGGCTCCGCCTCGAAGCTCATTTTTTTATTTACTTAGAAATATATATATATTTCTGAATTCCATTATGCAGGTTAACTCATCACTTTTAAATTCTATACTTAACTGTATCAGAATATTTTATATACATATACAACATTTTTATTTTAAGATTTAATTTTAATTTATTTTTTAATCATTTGATCTCTGACTTATTGTATTTACATAGTTGTTCATAGGTTGTTATAACTTCATCATTTGCTTCCAAATAACTCTATTATTATTTTGAAATATGCTGCTTTATGATACATTGTTTATATTTTAGTAGGTTTGTATGTGCCTTTATCTGTATTCGTTTAATCACATAGTCATGTTTTGTTATGCTCATGTATATTTGCACCTTTAAATTTGTTCATTGTTGCATAGTTTGTAGAGTAATTCTGCATAATATAATAATGGCTATTAAATCTGTACTTATAACGGTATATCTATGTAGTAAATTAGTATAAGCAATATATAGTAAATGAGTAGTATCTTCAACAATATTCAAGTTTTAATCTAAACCTGATATATATAGGATTAAAATAATAAATTTTACTCTTATATTATATTAAAAAAATAAAATGAATAAAACTAAATACAAGAATGGTGGGTGGGGGCTGGAATAGTATATTAGAATGATCCAACTATAATAATAGCAAGATGAGCAGTGATTCTTTAATGGTAATGGTATATATCTATTTCACAAATTGGAATGCGTAATGTATAGTGAACGAATAATATATTTAACAAAATATCAGTAAAAATGTGATATATTTAAGTTCAATAAATTAGATTAGTCAAAATATACATGTGTGAAGCTAATAATGGCTATTATTGTAGTGTTTAGATCTTATAATTATAAGTTGAAAATAATAAATTTGAAGCTTATATTAGAAAAAGAAATAGCGAAGGGAAGCTGAAATATTATGTTAAATGATCCTAATAAGTAACCCAAATATAATAATGTCATAATTGGCAAATGTAAATTTATGTATGCATTTAATTGAATAAGAAATAGTAAATTATAATGTATTTAAAAATAAATACAATCAAGAATTTAATTTAAGTGGAATAAATTGTGTTAGTAATTTTACACTTGTTCGAAGCTATGTATAAATTTGGATTGAAGTATTTTTATTTAATAATTAAATGTTGAAAATAAATTGTACGGTTAAATTCAAAGTAATCAACAAAAAACATAATAAAAGTTACACGTATATAAATATATATCTCATATTGAAGTAAGCTTAATATTTTCTTTATAGAAAATAATAGTAAAAAAAAGATAAATTGAAATATGGTGTGTTGAGTTCAAAGTTATATTAATAGGACCCAAACTAAATAATCCTTATGCAATAATGACATAATAGGCAGTTAGTATTTCGATATAACAGTATACATTCATAGAACAAATTTTTACATAAATGAATTTATTGTACGTAAGTTGACTATGTAAAATACATTTAAGGATAATTAGGCATGTTCGATTTAAATAAATAATAAAATACATAACACATATAAAAATAAACTTAAAATATGTATAAAATATATAAAAGAGAGCGTAAAGAAAATTATTAAATTAATAGACTATAACCTTTAAATGATATATTAAACCCCATAAAATATCTTATAAAATGATTATAATACGTGCGAGAGATAAAACAGTAGTCTGCTAAAGAAGAATCGCGTCCTTTGAACGAAGACGATGAACAAATATAAAGTAAACTTAAGGAATCTCTCATATTAATAAACATAAATGGTTAATTAATTCCAGCCAAATGGCAGTAGTTAATAGAAGTATCTTTAAACGTAGAAATATACATAATAAAATATTTATTATGTACAATGATTAGATAGATACCGTGCATTTGGGATAGTGATTCTATATTTAAATCAAAGATGGCGTAAATATCACACGCTTGCTACTACTCTTCCAATTTTTCAGATTTATGTAATTATATCCACATTCTTTTTATTTTCTTTGAAAGTTAATGAGTTCGTAGTCTTCTGACGAGTTAAAGCGGTAAAAGATTAAGAAATTGACATAATAATTTTATGAATTATTCCATACTATAAAACAGATGCTGTCAAGAATTGAATATCTTTTCATACTAAAAAAAAATAAACGGTAAGATGGAAACCATCTTAAAAGTTTGAATATATATATATATATATATATATATATATATATATATATATATATATGTATGTGTGTGTGTGTGTGTATACATATGTATATATACACACATATATATGTGTGTGTGTGTGTGTAAATAAAAATTTGCTTAAGTTAAAAAAAATAATCATCATTTTAATTTTAATAACTTTTTAATTTTAGAATGTCAAGATTCAACTATTCCTTAAAAATATCTTACATCAAATTATCTGAATTTCTGTAACCTTTGGGTTTCTTTTGGTAGCCATTTCGGGTACAGTCCTTAAGCCTGACAAAAGACGGTTTGTATATCTACGTATATTCATACAATATCAGTCTTCAGTTTAAAATGCACAACACATCAAATATCACAGAAACTCGTCCACTATAGGCTAAGGAAAAAGAAAATTAAACAAAATATCGCATGGAACATAGACGAACGAAAAAATGAAAAAAAAGACAAAAAATAAGCAAACGAACATTGAGAATGAAGAATAATGAACGAAAGAGAGAGAGAAAAAAAAAACGAGAAAACATATTCGTGATTTCAGTTTTATATCACCCAGGAGATTAATTCTATAGATTAAATGAATATAAAAAACAGTGAATAATTTCTGTTTTTTATAGTTGCAAATGTATGTAAAATTGTTCCCCAGATCTCTGAAACACTGGGACAGTGTAATAATTTGTACAAGCAGTGACAAGTTTATATATATATATATATATATATATATATATATATATATATATATATATATATATTTGTTATTGTTGTTTTTCAAGCGATACATACGGTTAATATTGGCTCCGCCTCGAAGCTCATTTTTTTTCTTTACTTAGAAAGTCGCCCTTTTTAATTTACTATAATAATTAAATACCTACATACACTAGTGCTTCATCATTTCAGGAAGCATCAGTGCAGAGTGTCACGATTAACACCAGTCGATTGATCCGAACCCGGCGACAGAAGCCATTCCTGGCTCCATTAGCAAGGACCTAATCCATTCGGCTACCGTTAACCGCAAGAAATACTGTTGAATTCAAACATTTATTTTTTAATGCTTTTTAACGTCTGTCAGAGTGATCTAATCATTATATGATGATCTGCACATCAGAGCTAAATTGACCGACTCAATTCAACTAAAAGTGCTCAACGATAAGAGCCGAGTTTCTGAAAGGGACTGACAATATATATATATATATATATATATATATATATATATATATATATATATATATATATACAGTGTATCACAAAAGTGAGTACATCCCCCACATTTCTTCAAATATTTAAGTATATCTTTTCATGGATCAACACTGAAAAAAAAAAGAAGAGTTTTGACACAATGAAAATTAGTCTCTGCATATATAACAGTTATTTTTTCCCTCAGAATAACTCAAATATTGCCATTAAAAGATAAATCCCTCGAAACAAAAGTGAGTGCACCCCTTACGAAAGGTTTTCAATATTAACATACAACATATCTACTCTCAATATTTTGTGTGCCGACCATCATTATCCTAAACTGCCTTTACTCTCCTTGTCATGGAGTGTAGCTGAGCTTCACATGTAGCGACTGGAATTTTCTTCCACTCTTCAATTACGACGTCGCGGAGCTGACGGACATTTGAGACTATGCGCAACCCAACCCTCTGCTTGAACACAATACCAGCAACACTCAAGCAGCCCCAGACTATGACATTCCTATCACCATGCTTGGCTATAGGCATGACACACTTATCTTTGTATTCCTTACCTGGTCGCCGCCACACATGCTTAAGGCCATCAGAACGAAACAAATTAAATTCCGTCTCATCAGATCAAGACATAGTTCCAGTAATCTCTAGGCTTTGTTGACATATCTTCAGCAAACTGTTTGCGGGCTTTCTTGTGTATTGCCTTCAGAAGAGGCTTCCTCATGGGGTGACAGACATGCACACCAATTTGATGTAGTGTGCAGCGTATAGGCTGAACACTAACAGGTGGAGCCCCAACCTCTTCAACAAGGCGTAGCAGTTCTACGCCGATCTTTCAAAGAAAGCATTTGGATGTGAGACTCAGCTTCTTTGGACGATCTACCCGAAGCCTGTTCTGAGTGGACCCTGCTCTTTTAAAATTCTGGATGATCTTAACCACTGTGCTGCAGCTCAGTTTCGAGGTGTTAGCAATCTTCTTATAGCTTTGCCCATCTTTATGTAGCGCAACAATACGTTTTTAAGGTCCTCAGAGAGTTCTTTGCCATATGATGTTGGAACTTTGTGACTGACAAGAAAGAGTGTGTGAGCTGCACTACAAATTTGAATATACCTGCTTCCTATGAAGACATAGCATAGTTACACTAATGAGTCGCATGACATTTTGGAGGGGGGGAAGCAGTAAAAGAGTAAATTAAAATAGATAACAGAGAAATATTTTTAATATACAAATATGTAGTTTATTCCAACGATTACTTTTTGGCATTTATAATTAAAATACAATACAAATATATATATATATATATATATATATATATATATATATATATATGTATGAATGTGTGTGCGTACGCGCGCGTGTTAGTGCATGTGTGCATGTAATATTTACATGTGATAGAACGTTTTTATCCTAAATTCTTCAAAATTATACAACATATAGAAAATATGCATAAATATAATTTAGCGTAATAGTTGAATGAAAACTCATCTATTAGGAAAACATAAAAAATGTATAATTAATTATAGACGTTCGGTTTTTAAAGAAATATGATAATTAGTTAACTTTAATATCGATGAGTGAGTATATTAAGAAATTTGTTTTAATAATCCTTAAATAGACAAATGAATTTTTAACATCAATGTCAGAGTTAGAAAACAATTCAACTTTATCGTGATATATATATATACATATATATATATATATATATATATATATATATATATATATATAATGTGTGTATGTGTGTAAATGACAGTAAAATAGGCATACAAACCACAAAATCATGTGGACAATGTCAGCAAAAGATGGAACTAAAAGAAAGAGAGATAGGAAAAATGAGGCTGGTGGAATATTGTGGATATACTTATATATTATTGTCGTTCGTTTTTTGTTTAATATTTAAAAACTCAGCCAATTCGCATTAGAACTGTATAAATTATAATATAAGTTACAAATTGTACACACTCGGATATTACAAAGGAATCGTGTTATTTTTATTTTCATTTTAATCAAAGATTCTTATTGTATGTTATAAATGGTAAACGTCTAAAGGAATTCTTAATTACATCTATAGCATCGCCTGTCTAATATCCTAATAAAACAAGAGAGGTTTGGCTTTCTAGAATATATACAAACACGATAACGGCGTTTATGTTTCTGTCTGTGTTTTTAATCAACATCCATCCTGCTATCTCATCACGGTAGTAATCGGTATTTAGCAAGTATCGATTACTTCTCATACCAAAGACCATATTGGTTATTCAATAAAAAAAAGAAAAAATAACAATGGTCCTGGACTGAACACAGCACCGAATGTCTAAACAACACCAAGGAGGACATTAGAAATGCATGCACACTCGCCTTCTTTGACTCAAATAAACACACTGAAATATATACCTATGACAGTTCTCTAGGCATGTCTTCTGTGCTATCACATAATGGACCAGTAGTGAAATATGCTAGCCGAACAGTATCCACAGTTAAACAAAGATATGTACTCCCACTTTCACATATTTTCGAAGGCTCGTTTACTGTCCATGCAGATCACAAAGCCTTAAAATCAATGTTCAAAATCCTGAACAGAAGCGTGTGCTCCATCCCAACTATTATCAATGGATCTGAGGTAATCTCGTCAGCATCAGACAAAGCCAAACTCTTTGTCAAGAACTTTGCAGCTAATTCTACCCTTTGCGACCAAGACCGCCAACCCCCAATATTTCCTCTTGTATCAGAAAACACGCTATGTGATATACGTATATCTGTACGTGATGTTGCCAAGCTAATCAAAAACCTTGATTCCAGTAAAGCAACTGGCCCTGATGGTATTCCAATTATAGTACTCAAAAAACTTCAACCTGAACTAGCGCCCATACTTACAAAACTGTTTAAACGTTGTCTTAAGGAGAATAGTTTCCCATCTCCCTGGAAAATCTCATCAGTATGCCCTGTATTTAAGAATTCAGGTGATCGCTCATCCCCCTCTCAGTACAGGCCAATAAGTCTCCTGTGCGTCATGAGTAAGTTGCTAGAATCTGTATTAAATACAGAAGTAATCAAACATCTCAACAAAAATAACCTTCTTAGTGACACTCAATATGGTTTCCGTTCTGCTAGATCTACAGCAGATGTCCTTACAGTTATATCGCATAGGATTAGCAAATCTCTCGACGGTGGCAATCTTTCTAGGGCAATTGCTCTTGACATATCTAAAGCCTTTGATAGGGTATGGCATAAAGGTTTACTTCATAAGATCGCTAGCTATGGTATAGCTGGAAAAGTCTTCTCAATTATTAAATCATTTCTTTCTGATAGATTCATAAGAGTAGTAGTTGAGGGGCAAAAATCAGAAGCTCACAATATTAATGCCGGTGTCCCTCAGGGATCCATCCTGGGCCCAACTCTTTTCCTGATCTACATTAATGATCTTCCAAATCATATCCTTACATCATTTGTAGACATTTATGCTGACGACACTACCATTTATGGTACCACATCTAAGACAGTAAACGAGCAAGTTCTCTCCAATTCTCTCTCCTCTGATCTTGAGCACGTAGTACAATGGGGAAAGGAGTGGCTGGTTACTTTTAATGCATCTAAAACCAAGCTTCTCTCTTTACATCATCAACATTCTAATCCACATTTGTCATCAATTGAAATGAATGGCTCTCGTCTTCAGGAGGCCTCAAGTTTTGACAAGCTTCTGGGCTTGACCATTACTCCTGATCTTAAATGGAACACGTATATCAAATCTGTTGCCAAGGCCGCTGGAAAAATGGTGGGATCTTTCTATCGATCCAGTAGATATCTCACTGCTGATGCTATTCTCTATCTATATAAGAGCCAGGTACGTCCAAGGATGGAATACTGTTGCCACATCTGGGCAGGAGCTGCTAGAAAGAACTTGTCCTGCCTTGATAGAGTTCAAAATAGACTTCGTAGCCTCGTAGGAGATGTCCTTTTCTCCTCCTTGCAACCTCTATCTCACAGAAGAGATGTTGCGAGTTTGTCTCTGATGTATCGTTATTTTCATGGAAAGTGTTCAACTGAGCTTCAATCTATGGTCCCCCCTCGCCAAACTTTCACAAGAAACACTCGTCTAGCTGTAAACACTATCAATAATTTCCCCCACTCTTTATCTGTGCCTAAACCTAAACGTAGATTCCATGAACAAAGCTTCTTTCTTAGAACTGCACGCCTGTGGAATTGTCTTCCGTTTTCCTGCTTTCCGGCTGACTACAATATGGTTTTGTTCAAGTCTAAAGTAAATAAGTTCTTGATGAGCCGTTCCATATAAGTTATTAAATTTACCAAATTTTCATTACTAATGATTACTATATTGACCAACTTCTACTGTACACTCTTTAACCCTTATCCTTGAGTGGCCTCTGGGCCTTGATAATGTGGTGATGCCTTTGTAAAAAAAAAAAAAAAAAAAAAAAAAAAAAAAATGTTCAACGTCGCCTGCTTCCAACTATCAGCACGCATCGAACGATGGGTTTTAAGAACACAGCTATAACGTTGGTGCCATATAGCGACAAGACCAGGAGAATCTAGCTGACTATTCCATATTAGCGAGTAACAGGAACATAAAATAGCAGACAAATATAAAAACTACATCCTCACACGTTCAATCCTCGAAGTAATGATAACTGATGAAGTTGCAATAGAAATTGCAAAAGACAAGGCATTTACCACCGTCATTCAAACTATTCTTACTACTAACAAATCGCATGGTGTTGATGATGGCATAAACCAAACACAATTTAAACTTTGCTTGCTAACCCTGCTGAACAATATCATTCCCAATGAAGGTTTTGCCTAAAATACAACAAAATAGAGCTGTCAAAATAGCACATGCTAGAAATCAAGGTTGATGAAATCACCGATTCTCCTCTAGGATAAAAGGTCTCGTTCAAATACATACAACCCTTAATATGGGAAAGCAGCAGGAACTGCTATACTTGCCAGATTAGCACTCACAAATTGGCAAGAGAGCAAACTGTTCACTGCAAATGTTCACTAGTCCCACAGAGAGAAGTCAGTGCTAGCCCCGAGCAGCTCCAGAATGAAAATTATTTTCTTGTTGTTACAGATTAATCTTCACGCTATGTTGTTGTTGACATCCAAAATCTCATCTTGACAACAACAGTCATACCCCGCTTAGACAAGATATCCGCTGAATTTGGGGCATCAATATCTCTCAAAACAGACAACAGCACACCATTCACAAATTACGATTTAAACGCATACGCTTCCATTATTCGATTCAGACACAGGAGAATAACACCCCTATAAACCCGCGCCAACACGTAAACAGAGCGCTTTCTATGCACTGAAAAACGTCTATCGAATCTGCTCTAATCAAAGGCCGAATCAGAAAGCAGGAATTATTCAAGTTCTAGTTGGAATACCGAACAATACTTCACTGTGCCATCGCCGTATCTTGAGCCTCAGTGATATTATGTCGGACCATAAAAATCCTCCTGCTACACCTAGTTACACCTATAGCTTAATACCTTAGCATTGACACATTGGCATCAAATCCAAAAAAACAAAACGATACGGTCATAAAAATAAAAAATACACACGTGAAGCTCAATGATCTCAGTGTGGGAGACACAGTGATCGTAAAAAGCCAATAAATCTCAGAGGACTTACACCCTACCAACCCATCTGAATGACTGTAACAAAGAAAAAAGGATTTATGATTACTGCCCCAGACAAGGATAACCAAACTACAAGAAATGTCAGGTTCTTAAAAAATCTCTAAGCCGCCAACAAACCCCCACATAGCTTATTCGACTACTTGCTCTCCGAAGAGGATAGTCACATACACGCGGCATCACAAAACATAAAAACAACAAGGCACAACGCACTTAAAATTACAAACGTTTGGGTCAGACATAACAAATGATTTATACACTACCATCTACCAATATCACGCTATAATAATAAGTCATAACTGCCCTTTTTTCAATTAGGTTAACAGAAAACTGTGAGTCTGATTCATTAGTACAAATACTCTAGCAATTGCACATTTTGAATTAACTCTTCACACATGAAAAAAAGCAACCTAATAACAATGTGTTGCTACCCATAGGGTTTAGCTTTCTAGAAAATATACAAAACACATTAGCGGCGTTCGTTTTTTCTCTCTCTTCTTAATCAGCATCCAATCTGCTATCACACCGCGGAAGTAATCGATATTTAGATTTTTTAAATGTCTATGCCAAAAATCTTAGCCTGCACTGAGAATGGAAACTTCAATCCCATAAAGTTATCAAGTTTAACAGCCCTATTATCCGTTATGCGACACGTTCGTTCGCTGATCATATATATTAAAGAAAAAAAATAATAGTCAATTCAATCCGAGGACGATAGGTAAATCTAAATTAGGAGCATGCCATATGCAAATCTGAAAAAAAAACATTTAAATGTTAAAGTAATTTTTAAGATATCGACAACGTAGAGATTAAAAAAGGTAACATTTCAAATATGTCCTTCTGTTTGGTTGAAACAGGCTCGTTATAGACATATTAATAGAATAAAATTAGATTCCATAACAGTAAATAATTACTCAAAAATAAATTAAATGTATTATTCAGTTATTCCATATATTTTTGTTATTGCCAAGATATATAGCATATTTCTGCTTGCTTGCTTTCTTAGGATGGATGAGTTAGACTTAAGGTCAGTGTTAATGGCGAACATCACTGTCCAAAAAGGGCACTCTTGATTTCAACCAAAATAAAAAAATTACCGTAGTCTAGAAGGATATAGCTTCATTGACCATTGAATAGTAAATATGTATGCAACAAGATTAGAAACAGGTGTGAAAACTAATGTGGAGAACAGTAGTCTTCCTCATGAGGCTAAAACAAACATACAGTAGAAAAGAGTTATGATTTCTGCTGTAGGATATAACGTTATGGGGAGAAGTACATTGCAGAAAAGCGAGGCTAATTCGGTTTCATTTTGGATTTACTATGTTAAAGTTAACGCACGTTTCCTACAATGTCCACGAACTCTACGGTAGTTGGACAAGAAATTACAATTCATCTAAATGAACATGGCTATAAATTGCCGGGCCAAAATGAATAAATAAATAAAAATAAACGGTATAAGTAAATAATGACTTGTTTGTTGTTTTTTAATTCCTCCCATTATAATAGCGACTGCAGACAGAACCTATGCTTGTTGCAGTCTTGAACTGTCTTCCATGAATCGGTGAGTGTACAGGGGCCAAGGAAATAAGGAACAGAAAATGAAAGATAAAAACACATGAAAATAATAAAAAAGAGAAAAAAAATAAAATGGAAGGACGTACATGAACAAATTAAAAGACAAACCAAAGTAATAGCACACACACATACATGGAAATGGCAACGGAAAAAAGACATTTAAACTGAGAAATAGAATAACTAATGACAGTTGTACAAAACAATGAGATCACTAAAATACATTACATATATATATATATATATATATATATAGTCATCCACACACAGTATTGTTTCGCTGTTTCACAGCTCATCAGTGCGGCTAGACAAGCAACTACCCTCAAGCCAGGATTGAAACTCGATCGCCCAAACGACAGTCAGAGCTTCTGTTGCGCTATACGGCTGCTGCTATGCGGGCAGTGAATTAACAATGTTTAGACATTGTCCATAGTACCTAAGCTCAATTTGTTAACACATACAGAATATATACAACACAAATGAAAACAATAAATGTAATGAAAACAAAGAGATGAGGCAGAAAACCGCATCATAAGTGATTACAGCAGGTTTAATAGGAATAAACAGGCACGACTGTGCAAAAGAGATAGTTCCCTAAAAACTTTACGCACAAATGTATTTTAAGCATGAACACAAATGGAAAAGGCATGAACTGGAGACAGCGTTGGAAACCAAAATTCTCAAAAGACTCCATAGAAAAGAAGCGAACAAAGTAACCCAAGCAAGAATACTGCATATGATAATACTCAGCAAAAACGAATAAACATGAACTATAACTAATATGGAGTTTGAAGAAGAGTAGTATTAATAGTATAGTGTTAATTATTGTAAGCGCTCAAAGAACAGTTTCGAAAATCATAGAATAAAATCGAAAAGAAATTAAAATCCACGGGAGAACTGATATCTTACAAAGATTATCATTGAGGAAAACAGATCAACTATTAAGAAAAAAATACTAAAAAGTCAAGCAACTACATTGAACAACCATGAGTAAGCTGAAACAGAGTATCACTTCGTCAATACAAGTCTGAATGGAATATAAATCAAAAGAAATTGCATGCACATTCCCACTATTTCTAATCACAAATCGCTCCAGTATGTGAAGGATTTTTATATGATGTCTCTGATGGCCATCTATACGATCCTGTTGATGCCCTTTTGAAACGAGAGTACTTAATAATCGCTTTCAGATGAGGAATAGACAAAATGTGCTTATGTGTGTGTATATTTGTATTCATACGATATTTTGCAATGATAAAATGATTTCAGTAAATCTTGCTACTGTACTTCGCGTACAACATTATAGATTAAGGTACTTAGTCAGGAGTGACGTTTACATTCCAATAATTGGCGCAATAAAATCTTCGTACTTTCATTTGTAGAGCATGTTATCATTTTCCACATCCGTTTCTAAAAACTAGATCGTTGTATCGCCAAACATAAAATGCCAAAAAGTAATTAGTGGTAATATGATGTAGTCAACTACCACAAATTATTCCCAAATAAATTATTCCAAAATCGAATAAGAGCTTACAAATAACATTGTGTATCCGTTGCTGATTTAAAACTAACATTCACTTTTTTTTATACGGTGGTCACTACTTATCAAGGCCCAGAAGCCACTCCGGGATAAGGGTTATTGCAAGTACAGTACGTTAGTGTGGAGATTTGATGAAGTGTTTACTTAAGGGGGCGGTTCATTAGGAATTTGTTTACGTTGGACTTGAAGACATCCAAGTTGTAGTCAGGTGGGAAGCAGGCAGACGGAACAGAGTTTCACAGGCGTGCAGTTCTAAGAAAAAAGCTTTATTCATAGAATCCACGTTTTGATTTAGGCACAGCTAAAGAGTGGGGGAAATTTTTCACAGTGGATTCAGCTAGACGGGTGTTTTTCGTGAAAGATTGGCGAGGGGGGACCAGAGATTGGAGTTCAGACGAGCACCTGCCATGGAAATAACGATAAAACAAGGATAGGCTCGCAACGTCTCTTCTGTGGGAGAGAGGTTGCAGGGTAGAGAAAAGGGCATCCCCCACTAAGCCATGAAGTCTATTTTGTACTCTGTCAAGGCAGGATAGGCTGTTTTTAGCAGCTCCTGCCCAGATATGGCAGCAGTATTCCATCTTTGGACGTACTTTATTAAACAATATTTTGCTGACAATTATTTTTGTACTATGAAAAATACTATTCATCTAATTACTTTGGATCGTTACGTTGAATAAAAAAGTTAAAATATTAATACGTCCGTATCATTAATCTAATATATAAACGGCTATATGTCTGTCTGTCTATATGTCCATCTGTCTGTCTTCATATTTTAAATTTTATCTTCTCCAAAACTAAAATTCACAGAGGTTCGCTAGGACCTCAAATGATTGGATTTTTTACGGGCCGTTCTTTTATGGGTCTTTCGCCGGTTAAATTTTTTTTTTAGGTATCAAAAATTGGTCAAATTTAAAAAAGTTGTTCAACATTTGTACATTCATCTTAGTTTATTTTTAATTTTTATTTGATTTATATGCGTGTCACGTTGGTACATTACCAGCTTTGAATGCTATAATTTCGGTTTTGATTTCGATTCAAGCTGAAGGCACCGAACCCCGTTTTTTTTTTACTTTGAAATCCCGATTCTTATACTTATATATACGAAATCCGGACAAATGAAAATATCATATTTAAACGCTCAGACAAAGCAGAGAGCCCCCCCGCTAGTGTAAACATATATAGCGACAGATATTCTTATAGTATAAAATACAGAAGGCGGTTTGCAACCACCATGCAATTGTCAGGGGCGTTTTATTATCTTATTAAGAACAAGTGTATCTAATTTTCATCTTCTTGTCAAGAAGGAAACTAATAAACATACTTAACGAACACTTCACATTAAAATAATAAACCCGGTTTCGACAGGTTATCTTCCAGTACTCATGTTAAACACTTTCACTTTTATATAATAGAGATGCTACTATACGTACAAGTTCCACTCACCTTTTCTCATAGTATTGCAATTAATAAAACTGCGGACACAAATACAAAAAGATAAAAGTAGAAACAATTATGTTGTTATTTTGGCAGCAAGAGAAACGTAAGTGTAAAGTCTTCTCAGTTTCCACCAAGCAAAGTATCAATCCATCAATCATTTGGGAAGAAGCTACTTAATTCAGGCTTGGTGGATAATTTGATTGGTTACGCCAAAATCGAGCGAGAACGAATGCATATATTTTCCTCGTAATGGCCGAAACCGTGTCAACTCCGACGGCACATTTCATTTCTATTCTTTGATTGGTTAAGCAAAAGAAAAAAAAAAAACTTCCAAACAGATTGTCGTGTAGATGCACACCCATAAATAAAATGGCGAAGATAAGCATGTAATAAAATCAGATATCAGCCGGCGGACATCACTTTCGGGCGTAAACGACTTTTTCTTGTTTGGTTTTACGTTGTCGGACTTTTTCTATTTTTACATATTTTGTTTACTTCTATTTGTTTGTCTTTAGTTAAAAAAAAAAAAACATGTTTCTTTCGTTGTCCGTTCAGATTAAGTTGTGATACAAAGTTTAAATATTGTCTTCTATTTACCTCCTCCTCCCTTCACTCTATTTGTCATCATTTTATATTCAGACGTTTACAATTTATATAATTTATTTCCTACAAAACTAATTTGTAGCATTGTTTGTTATTTTCATTTATCTATACTTATGCTGTTCCTTTGGGTAATTTTATTATATTCTCTAGCTTTCTATACATATATATCTGAGATAATAATTTTTCCTTGTATTATATTGAGTGGATTATTAGGAAGAATATTGAAAGTCGGTAGTTCGATAATTAGCCTCCCTTCAACTGACGTATCTTTATTGTTTCTATTTTTTGGTCCAAACAATTGACGCCATGTTGGTCTGTATGAGAGAAAATAGCACAGTGTCTAGCTCGCTTCAATAATAATCTTCGCAAATTACATTTCACGATGAAATAAAAGCTTAATCTCAATAAGAAGTAAATTAATACGATATAAAGGAAAACTAATCATTATAAGTTGTGTAAGCAAATCACGAGAGACTAGAATATCTGATAACAATAAAAACAAAGTAAAAATAATATTTCATTATTTATACAAACATTAATATATTAACTTATTGTTGCATACACACAGCAAAACGTGAGATCTGGGTAATGCCCTCCTCCTTGGTCCTTTCTATGCTCCTTAGCACTTCAAATATATTTTTTGATGAATGACAGTTTAAATTCCCAAAGGTTAAGTCGGTGTTACTCTGCAATTTGGTTTTACTTCTGCTGCCGTTTCCTTGTAGCTGGTAAGTATTCGTGGTTCATGTGACTGCATTTGAAGATTTTCCAGTAGATGTCAGCCGTTTTCATCATTACCACCAGTTGATAGGTCTCACCATGTATTTTAATTATAACATTCATAGTTTTATTTCCAGTCTTTTGGAGCGGGATGTTATTAGAGCTCTTACAATTACTAATACTATAGTGACTTTGTTCATGTTTCTTCCAGTTCTCTTTCCAGATCCGTGTATTTGCTCCGTGTTTCTCTGTCTTAGATCGTTTTTTTTTAAACTGCTGAGACCACTAAATTTACAATTTGACAGTTGATATCGTTCTTGTAAACGATAATGACGTCCGATATTCATATTTGACTGAGTTTATGAGGTTTTATCTTTATTTCATTTTTTTTTTTACAATAAATGTCCGTTACCTTTCTTTGTGTTTCTGTAATTCAATCATTGAGATATTTCGTTTTCATACTCTTTATTTTTAGTTTCCCACCACGTTGAGGGACTGATAGCACAAATGGTTTATTAATTAGGCGATTGAATCGGTTATGCAACGTCCTTTGGAACGCATCGCATTCACTCAAATTATAATAGCATTGGTCAAATTATGAAAATACTCCCTCGCAATGAGTAAGGGTTCATTGAATGGTTTCTTATGGTCTTTGGTTCATAATAAAATAATTTAAACCGACAAACAAAACCAACTAATATATAAGCTGATACTTTCATTCGTTGTCTTTCATTGTTCTTGCCCTTTTAGTTTCCTCAATACGTTTCTTATTTATCGTTTTATTTTTCTAACAAGTGCGTTCTTACTGTTTTCTTTATATATTAGACACACTGTGTTCCTCATCACTTTTTTCTTTCTTCTTTGTTTCTTTTCTGTCTCTTTTCCATTGTATCTCTCTCATTTTTTACTTATTGCTTTCTCTGGTGCTTTATTCCTTCGCGCTTTTCCCTCTAAATTTTTTATAGGCATCTTGTTTCTCTTAATTCGCTCGTTTTTTTTTTCTTTCCTGTATACTTATTTTTTCTCATCATTTATTCTTTCTCACTTTTTTCTTTCTATTTTATTTATTATCTTTATTTTATATCGCGTATTTTTCCTTCTTCCGTTTTTTATATATCTGTTCCATTTTACCTTTTTTTATTTTTCTTTGTTTCTCTGCAGCAGATAATGTTACATAATTCTTAATAGATACCCTTAAAACCTTAGCTTCCTTCAGATCTCATGTTATTTCAATTCAGGCGATAGCGTTGGAACACAATCTTCATATCTATATTATTACGAGCCAACAGAACACGAGTAAATAGATAACAAAGATGTGTGGACTGACTATTAAACCATTACATAATAACAATGTTCGCTTCTTCTCTAAACTTATCTCCCTTTGTTATTATCCAGCTTTAATTATATCCATCTCATTTTTTTTGTCGTAAACAGAAAAAGATTTTCATGAATTGAATTAGGTAAAAAAATAAAAGAAATATTAACACTGCGTTCATTCTGTAAACATCTGAAAAAAAGTGATAAATAAAAATGTCATCCTCTATTTCTATTTCTCACCCATCTCTTTCTCTCTCTCTCTCTCTCTCTATATATATATATATATATATATATATATATATACATATATTGCATAACTTCTAGATTATGCTCTATATGTTTAAAAAAGCCTCATTATGAAGGGGTTCCTTGTGCCCTTGCATTCCATTATTAGTCTGATGGTCTTTCTAACCCATTTAAACGTTTCATGATATTCCTTGGTTTGTTCTGACCATACTAAGCTACACACAGAAGGCTTGCCGAATCTATCATATTTGAAATCAATGGAGGTCTTGAAAATCATGATGCATAAATATTTTCCTGGGCTCCATAGTTTTTATATTTTCTCAGATTCATTTTTCTTGGTATTATTGAATATGACAACACCAGGCTCAGTTTTTTTTTATACCCGTGATCATATGACATGTGTAGTGTATATCATATAAGCTTTGTAGTGTATATCTATTCCAGATGTAGAAATAACCGAACTATTACACAGGTTTCATATTTGCGATGTTTTAAAAATGAAATATTGATTAATAGTTGCTCCTATTTACTTGATCCCTACAAAGTCTGTTTTTTATGCGGGGAAAATCCAGCTCCCCATAAAGGGGTACTCTTGACAGGAACTAAAATTAAAATTTCCAAAGTTTAGAAGGATTCCTTCTCCGCTGATTAAGGACAGAAAAGGTGAAGTGTAATATCAGAATAGATACTACATTTTGGTCCAAACCAAAAGGCCAAGTTTTTCTATGAACTATAACTTACAAAACAAAAGTCTCCGAACACACAAACACACATGCAATCACATACATATATATATACATCTATAAAAAAAAAACTCATCAACCTTCAACACAGCTATTTCTAATAACCATATATATATAAATATATTTATATTTATTTATTTATCTTCTTCTTCTCTATATAAATAAAATGAACTCATTTTTTCCCGTCGGATTTTGACCTTAACAGGATTAAAAATCAAGATATTTCATGCAAATATAATATGCACAAACGGCAGAACAATATCTGAGGTGTGTTATAGGCTTATTATTTCTCAAATTCCTCGATAATCTTAGATTTCTATACTTTTTCTGCTGAGAAGTCACGGCCAAAATCGGTTAAGATCAATGGAAGTGGTAAAATATTTTCTCTCTAATAAATTCCCCCCCCCTGCCACCACTTAACACCGTTTGGGGATCGTTCACAAGGAACAGTTGAGAAGAGAACACCGGTTTGGCTTCGTAGTTCTTTCATGTGAAGTTATTTAAAATCACTAAACTAAGCCGCAGTGCTCTGTGGCGTAGTGGTTAGCATGCTGGACAATTCACATTATATTTTCACGTTCGCGCCGACCTACCGTAGTCGTTTTTTTTTTCCTAAACAACTGGAATGGACT
This sequence comes from Euprymna scolopes, assembly GCF_053919585.1. Classification (NCBI taxonomy): domain Eukaryota; kingdom Metazoa; phylum Mollusca; class Cephalopoda; order Sepiida; family Sepiolidae; genus Euprymna; species Euprymna scolopes. The sequence continues at coordinate 67,742,202 of NC_136482.1, read as the reverse complement.
TTTCTTGGTGGCCGAACTGTTAACGTTGCAGATGTTTTTTTTTTCACACTTTATTTTCCTACTTTTACTCATGACTCCGGGTTTGATCCTTCCTACTTACCTACCATAACATTTTTTAAAACTCCCCCCGTCCCGGAAACAAACACTCGGGCAACGCCGGGTACCCCCGCTAGTTTATATATAATTTTATCAACATTGTAATGTGGCTTCGCAGATTGATCAATATTTTACAATATTTATGTTTTGTCAAATAGATTTCGCAGCCAGAAAACCACCATAAAATAAAATTTCCCATAATGTCATCGATATATATATATATATATATATATATATATATATATATATATATATATATATATACCGGTTGTATCGACTGGTTTCCTAGATGTAAATCAAACAAAACTCGCGTGATTATAAAAGAGTGCGCAATGCTTTTATTTTTAGAAATGATTTGACCGCTTTTTTTAAAAGTAAATAAAATAGAAAAATAAGCTATAGGTTTTTCTAATTTTTTAATTATATATATATATATATATATATATATATATATATATATGCATGCACTGCGAACTGAAAGAATTTGCAGGTACACATTTTTGTGTTTTTACCAATAATTGACTGTTTAAATTATGAAATAGATAATCTAACTTAATTTTTATAACCAACGAATGTAAATTCTTTCATCAGATTAATTGAAATAGTTATATTACAGCTATTAAACTAACTTTACTTTTATTTTGCAGATTAAACTAAATAATATCAGTTTGCAAGCATCCTAAAAATGGCAAAAGGAGTTCGATTAACACAAGATGAAACTAAAATTATAAATTATCATCAACTGGGAAGTCCAAATGCTATCTTGCCAAACAATTGAAGCGTGACCATCATACAATTAAGAAATTTGTTAAAGATGGTGGTGTCATCCGAATGAAACCATAAAAACTAAAAATTAAAACCACAAGCTCCTCCTTCTGCAAACATTCGTAAATTAAAAATTGCACTTTTCAAGAACTCAATAGAAATCAGTAATACCATTTTGACGAAGAAAAGTGAATATTTTAAATCGTATTTCATCATCTTAATGCAACAATTCCGTCTTCTATCATTAAGAGGAAATCAGATTAAATAGACGTATTTATGTTTCAATTTAAGTTTTCTAACATTTAATATAACGCTTGAAAGCAAAACTGTTAAAACAAGTTTAACAAAACAGAACATTCAAATTAGGCCACTAATATATATATATATATATATATATATATATATATATATGCATATATATGTTTATGTATGTATATATATATATATATATACATATATATCTAAGATAGATATATATTGACATGATTTACACAGAACACTAATTTTATTATATTTTCCTACCTTAAAAACTGAACTAGTTTAAAGAGTATATATAATTGAGCTTAGGTATTTGGACAATGTAAAAACATTGTTAATTCACTGCCCGCATAGCACCAGCCGAATAGCGCAACGGTTAGAAGCTCCGACTGTCGTTTGGGCGGTAGGGCTTCGATCCTTGCTTGAGGTAATTACTTTTCTAGCTGAACTGATGAGCTATAAAACAGCGAAACAGTACTGTATGTGGATAACAATATATATATATATATATATATATATGTATATATATATATATATATATATATATATATATATAAGATTTTGTTAAAAAAAAAACAGGTAGTTGTTGCAGGAAATCCCAAGCATGAGAGCTCAATGGTACATAAAGTTTTTAAAAATAAATCTAACACTAATTTAGTCCAATCTTATGAATTCATTAGAATCCAGTGCGGGCCTCATAAGACGAGTTAGTCAGGTCTGTAGGTGACTTAAAAGTGATTTAGTTATAGCCGTCGTATGTGCTTGTTGGAAGTAAGGTGAAATAAGAGAGGGGTAACTTGGTTTATAAAGGTTGTTAATCGAATATAGAAGGGAAACAAGCTGAATAACAAAGTGAGGAGGAATAGGAGTTGCCAGGGAGAGAGATATAGACCATGAAGTAAGACTCAAAGATAAATTAGTAAGAAATTAGAAGAATCTAAAACAATATAGGGGAGGGTATAATAAAATGCGAAAAAATAGTTGAATTAGAAAATAAAAAATAGAGTAGAAAAAGAGTAAATAAAAATAACATGAAAAATAAGAAAATAAAAAATTACAAATTAAAACACGAAAAGTATATAAATAACATCCTTCTTGAAAATTCTTTCTTCAAACTTTTCGATATAACATTCACGAGCAATATGCACTGGAAGAAATACATCGAGTAAATTGTAAAGACTGTTGCAAAGGAGGTGAATTCCCTTTATCGAGCTAGAAAACTACTCACACCTGAGAGTGTCTTGTACCTATTCAAGGCCACCATTTGCTCATACATGGTAAATTGTTGTCACCTCTGGTCTGGTGCATCTTCCACTAGCCTTTCCCACTTGGATAGGGTCCAAAAACGAGTTTCCAATCTAATAGGTCCCACTTTGTCAACTAAGCTCCAACCCCTGCCACATCGTCGCAATGTTGCATCTCTGTGCCTATTTTAGAAATATTTTGATGTAATGCGCTCTGATGAACTCGTTGCATTTGTACCTCTTAACGTACATATCTCCGAAATCCCGTTTAGCAACAAAATCTCACTCTTTCACTGTTTAGGTCCCTAAATGCCAGAAAGCTTTCTATTTTAATAGTTTCTTTTCTCGAACAACTAGACGTTAGAATTCCAATCCTTCTACCTGCTTCCTGGCTGTACTTATATGCAGAAGTTTAAATGTAACATAAACCAACATCTTGTTAATCTTTCCTAGGCATGGTCCCAAATAGTACCCCTTACGTCCAAGCGACGATATGCCTTATTAGGCGTGAACATGAATAAAATAAACTACTCATACTTTCGATTTACAAATACCCAGAAATGGTGCAATGGAGATAAATATCCGCTTAAGTTAGATGCTAGAATAAAAATCAATATAGCAAAAAAAAACAAACAAAATTAATATGAACTCACTGATCAACATATATACAACTATTACCTATATATGAACAACCACGCGTTTCTTAACACTTTCGCGTCGGCATACCCCCTCATATCTATGTGTAAGTACATACTAGCCAACAGACTCATACACACGTTAAAACACACACACACATACACATACACAAACACACACTTTCTCACTCCTGGACGCCCCTTCACAGGCCATCCTTAGTATTAGATAACGACTGCCTAGAAAATCATTGAAACAATTTTTTAAGACCTTAAATACTCAGTTGCGTTGCACACAAGCGAAAATTTAGACCTGCATATGCATAAGTGCCTAAAATTAAAGGTATGGTGATATACACCTAGTCATATAAACGTATGCCCTATCAAATTATACATACGACAAAATATAAATGTATGTGTAACCTCCCGTCAGTTTTAAAGCTTCTGAAACACAGTATCCTCCGTATTTGGTCTCCATCTAATTTACATGCATATCTATCTCATTCATTGCACAAAAAGCTCTCATTCTACATCTCTCATTTACATTCAACCTAAGTCTTAAAGTGCGCGGTTTAAGATTATCCTCCAGTACTACCGATAGGTAACCGTAGGGTTATCTCCAGGAAACAAGTTTCCCATCCACAAATACACATTCATCAGCGTGGACAGATTTAGGGTCTTATGGACTTTAATTGGCGTCCGTGTCTGCATTTGGTCATCAATTCGTTTTATTTGTATAAAATGTTTCTGCGTTCATATTCTAGTATTCTCGTCTATTATTTCAAGCAAGGATTGTATCTATATTTAAACTCTTTAGAGGTGTTAGGCTTATATATAATAGACTAAGTGACAATCGGCATTACTCCATCGTCTTTCAGAGCCCACCATTGTTTAGACTATTCAGATTTTTCATTAGGGAAATCGATACTTGTACAGTTTAAGCAAGACATTAAAAAATGAAAACATCGGAAAAGGTTATATTGTATGTATCCGTTATGCAATGAAGTTTTCCGAAAACAATTCACTTAATTTCATCAAGTGTTTTTTACAGCGACAACACAATTTGTTATGATACCGGGCAAAAGGTTTGATTTTTAGAAAGAAAAGCCAGTATTCAAGATGTTTAGGGAATGTTGGCGCTTTTAACTAAGTTATCTCTCCGTGGCATGTTCCGAAATTCGAAGATGGCTCCCGTCAACACGCTGTTAGAAAACGTTTTTTTTCCCTGTAAAAAAATAAAAAAACTACTCGATCAAATTAAGTGATTTTTTCGGAGATCTTCAGTCTAAAAACGATATGTACAATATAACCCTTATTTTTTAATGTCATGATATAGAGTCTCATGTTATTAGAGTTCTCTTGATGAATAATCGCCGTGCACACAACAAATTCTCCTGTAATTAGCAATTGCTATGAAGTGGGCATTCATTTTTGATTTAGCAGTTACATGTCTTATAATTAGTATCATTATTGTCTGTTACTGCGTCCACTGTTTTCTAATTGTGTAAACTTATTATACTGGGTAGTGTCCGATAAATAATTTCATAGGTTGAATATCGTTGCTCTCAGTGTATCTTTTGTAATAGTCTGAAAGATTCTTTTCGACATCTGTCCCAATTCAGCTTTCATAGAATTTATCAGTTTGTACTGTTTATGGTTTTGTAAATTCCTCTTGTGGTTCTCCATTTTATCATCCGATTCCCAATTTAGTGGAAATGTTCTCTGTTGATCTTGGATTTCTTATCACTAATATATTTCATATATGTGACCAAAATATTGTGATCAATTATTTTCCGAAACCTATCTGCGAAAATCTTATAATTATTTGCGGACTTGTCGGCTTTAATCCAAATTTTCATGGATCTCTATATAGTTTTTGAATCTTTTTTTGTCTGTAATAGACACTCCATGAATATTAGTATTTCTTGCACTAAAACATGGAGAGTATAACACGTTTACACAACCAGAAAACATTGGACTTACTAGTAGACAACACTAATAGTAGTGATAAGACATGTAACTAGCCAATCAAAAGTGTATGTCTGCGTACTAGCAATTGCAAAATAGAGTGTTTTGTAAGACCCGACTTAACATTCAGAGGAGAACTTTAATAAAAGGAAAGTTATATCAGTATATTTGCGTGTAAATGGAAGCAGCGATTCTATGTTCACACACACTTTTTTCTAATAAAGAATTAGGAAATGAGTGAATATGAACATGAATGAAAAAGAAAATCCGCTAAGCACTGGTGGCCCCTTGAAGACGACGAACCGATACTAGTTGTTATGTGGTCTAGTTTATATGTCTAATACCCTAGGGAGGTTAAACAAAGATGCAATCCTTGCCTGGAAGGAAAGACGAGAGTACGAAATTATTTACACATAAACGGTCTAAACAAACGAGACAAATTGATGGTGAAATGCAGTCTTTTAGGCATAGATTTAAGCTCCATTTCCCAATGTTTTGAAAGTTTTAAATTGAAGGTAGGAGGAGATAGTGCATTACCGATTCAATAGATTTTGTCTGTAGCTTCAAATACGCCAAATAACACCGGGCGTCGTCTTTATATTTTCCGTTTTTTTTTTAAAACTTTCTATATATAACTTTTCATTTGTTATGATTATCGTTTTCTTTACTATTTTGTATTTTTCTGTTTTACTGAATCTTTTGCATTTTATGTTCTCTTATACATGAATTTCCATTTCAAACTTTATCCCACTTTGAATCTTTCTAAGTTGTCTCTTTCTCTGTTCCTGACAACTCCTTACCTCCTCCTCATCCTCCTCCTCCTCCTCATCATCATCAGACTTGCTTCCATCCTCTACTCGATTAACAACCTTTATCAACTAATTAATTTCTCCTCTTTTTCCATCTCTATTTTTCCATTCTTCCTACAAATATATGCTACGACTGTAAAGCAATCACTTTTAAATTAGCTACTGAGCAGACTAGTTGGTCTCGTCTGATGAGGCTCACACTGAGTTGAAATAAAGTTAATATGAGATTGGGCGAAGTTTTTGATTGAGTTTCTTTTTATTAAATCCACACACACGCACACACAAACATATATATATATATATATATATATATATATATATATATATATAATATGTTATTAATTGATCATGTGATTTAGTTTAGCATTCTTAACTTTATGACCCGGCTATTATTAGGTTAATTCGCGTCTATACTTTAAGAAACCAAAAATAAATGAATGACCAATTTCTATCTCCGTGTGTATAGCGTAATATAGATAACCAATATTCACAACTCTACTCATTAAATTAGGTCGCGGTAATACCACATCGGCTCTTGTTTTTAAAGAGTCTATTGTGTTTGGCTTATCAAAGTAGAAATGGGACTATACTACGAAACCTTACCTCGCTCGCTGTACTCTCCAGATCTATCACCTACCGACTACAACTTTTTCATGCATTTCGACAACGTTCTGCATGAGAAAGGCGTAAAAAACCCAGGCGATATCAAAAACACCTTAAGCAAGTTCATCGTCAAGATTTTTATGCTAAAGAAAATAATCTAATGTGGTTAAATCTCACGGACGAACTGACCAGTTGACAAGTCTATTTCCCGAAATTACTTGTTCATCAAATGTTGCTCCCAGTAAATTGATCGATCGCTGGCTGTCTGGCATGTGGCATTGTCCTGTTGAAACCTCATGATGAATTACCAAACGAATCTGAACTCCAAATAACCGACAGTTGCTAAATTTGTAATAAAATAAAATAGCGTCGCCAATTAAAATTTGCCGCCTCTAAAAATAACAGGCTATATAAATGCATACATGTTCAGGCACAAACATAGGCACACATAAAATATAAAAGAGAGAAATAGCGTCAGGGTAAATATATATATATATATATATATATATATATATATATATATATATATATAGATTTGCACGTAATTATACTGAGTTCGTGAAATTCAGTAAATTTTCATATACCAATGAGTTTTAAGCCAAAAATTGTTGACTTAAAGAGTAAGCTACAAAATTATCAAATTTTATAATTGACCATTAATATACTGTGTAAGCAAAAACAAGACTTCAAAACAAGGTGTCTGTGGCAACAAAAAGTGTATTTCAATTTACGTTACAATTGTTTCCATGTCCAGTTCGACAATTTCAAGCATTATGTCGTTTGAAAATTTTCAAAACCAGCATTTCTTCAGACTTTATGAATAAGCACACTTTTGGCAATGGAAGATTTTTTGAAGAGAAGGAAGGAAGGAGAAATCCCTAGCTAGAAAGGCATGCGAGAACATCTACCTTTGTTGTGGTTACGGAAAATCTGCTCTTAAATAAGGATACGAAAATTAGGCGATATATTAATATTTAAATGGGAATTTCCGTAACCACAACAAAGATAGATGTTTCTCGCATGGAAACAATTGTAACGTGAATTGAAATACACTTTTTGTTGCCACCAACACCTTGTTTTGAAGTCTTGTTTTTGCTTACACACAGTGTGTGTGTATATATATATATATATATATATATATATATATATATATATATATATATATTATATATATTTATATAAGAAACTAAATATAAGGAATTTACCTTACATAAAATTTTATATCATCAGACCAATAAGAAGGGATGAGGATTAAAAATTCTCGTTAGGTTATATATATATATATATATATATATATATATATATATATATATATATAGTTAAATAGAATTGTAGAAGGCGGCACAATGCAGAAGGAACGGAAAGACACAAGCTGAAGCAGGTGAGAAATTTATAAATACAACTTATAAATACATGTGTACATATTCATATATATTTATGAGTTGTATTTATAAATTTCTCACCTGCTTCAGTTTGTGTCTTTCCGTTCCTTCTGAATTGTACCGCCTTCTACAATTCTATTTAACTACATACTATACAATGCTTCAAGCAAACTACACCTACCTCATATATATATATATATATATATATATTAGAGGGAATTAGCCCCGGAGTCTAAAGAGCAGAGTTTATTTTTATGTACTAGTACATGTATTACTACTATTACAAGAAAACATTGCTCATTGTATTGTAGATATATAATAAGCTCAATAGGTATAGCTATCTAGAGATATTTTAATAATAATAATAATAATAATAATAATAATAATAATAATAATAATAATAATGTATATATATATTGCTCTGCAATAATATTGAGCACTCTCTTTTCCGGTTTCTACTAATTACAAATTTTACAATATATATATATATATATACATTATAAGATACATCTTTATATCTATTGGCTATCTATGTATATTGTTCCATCCTATTCGTAAAGTTAGAAATAAGAAAAGTTCTTCAAATGAAATTTCATTGGGAAATGAATGTAGATTATAATCCTGTACGATGAGAACAGAATACGAGAATGAATTTGTAATGAAGCAAAACTTCGATTGATCTCCCCCCTCAATAATAAGAAACAATATAAAGAAGGAGATTTTATAAAACATAAATCATAATACAAAAGTATAATTTGATTTAAACAAGTCACAACCACAACACCGATAAAGTGAGCAGATAAAACTGAATAATGGATTGTATATAATGTTTATGCTTGCAACTTAATCTGTTATATCATGAATCATTCATTGTATTAATACAAATTGCCTCTGACTACAAAGTGGTATTTTGTGTTTACGTTTTTTGTTGATTCATAATTTCTCAGAAAGTTTTCAGCAATAACACTCTCACATAACTATTACAATGTTTAGTGGAAAGTTGCACATGGTCAGATGATTAATTCGTTACATCGAGAACCGAACAGATTTCATAACCGCATTTTGCTGTTAAATGTCTATTTTTGCAAATACAGTAAATGAATATACGCAATTGAAATTTAAGTAAGAAACTAATCAGAATTCAGATTACAATCTAGAAATATGAAAACAAAAATAAAAGACTTATCCGAAATAAACCAAAAATAACGTTGAAGCAAAAACAATTTAGGAATGTCTGAAGTTTAATAAAATTCAGAAAGAATAAATATATAATACAGAAATTCGATTTCAGAATTTTGAATATGAACAAAATATAGGATGAATAAAATTTACAAAGAGTTTTGATGTGAAAGAACGTATATATTTTATATTAATGTAATATAAATCCCGATATTACGAAGTTGAGAAGTAATTTCAAATCATGTATTATCAAAATTTTCGTTATAATACGTTCACTTTATATATAACTTTAAAGCACGTTTTTCGCTCTATCTAATCGTTTAAATTATCATTTTTTTAAACAATTATGTTCTCTTTTCAGAACCTTGAATACAAGATGGGAAAAAAGAAAATCGCACAATTTTCTTTTATTTTACTTTAAGCTAGGCCGGAGAGATGCTGAAGAAGCTCGCGATATCAACGAAGAGTTTGGCCAAGTAACCACTAGTGACTACAGATCACAATTGTGGTTTAATAAATTTCGTGGCGGCGACGAGAGTCTTTAAGGTGATGAGCGTAATGGTCGGTCATTGGATGTTTACAACAATCAATTAAGAGCATTAGTGGAAGCCAATCCACGTACAACTGTTCGACAACTTGCTTCTGAATGAAACATAGCGTATACGACAATTTCCAACAACTTGAGAGAGATTGGAAAGACAAAACATTGGCTAAATAGGTACGTTACGAATTTAACGGCAACCAAAAGAAACGCCGTTATGAATTGTAATCTTCCCTTCTTTTACGCAACAAGAACGACCCGTTTCTCGACCGCGTTGTGACTTGCGGTTAAAAGTGTGTACTTTACGACAACTGACGATGCTCAGCTAAGTAGTTAGACGCCGACTAAACTCCACAACACTTCCCGAAGTCAAAGTTGCACCAAATGGTAATGCTGACTGCTTGGTGGTCTCCCACCCATTTTATTCATTACCGGTTTTTTTTTAATGCAGGTGAATCCATTTCAGCGCAGAAATACTGTCAACAAATGGATGAAATGTATCATAAACATCGAAAACAACATCTAGCATTAGTCAACAGAAAAGGCCTTGTTCTCCTCCACGACAATGCCTGACCGCACGTTGCTAAAACGACCCTGAAGCAGTTGAACGAATTGGGCTACGAAACTTTGCCTCGTTCATCGAACTATCCAGATCTATCACCTACCGACTACAACTTTTTTATGCATCTCGACAACGTTCTGCGTGAGAAATGCTTCAAAAACCTAAGCGATATCAAAAACACCTTCAGCAACTTCATTGTCAAGATTTTTATGTTACTGGCATAAACAAATTTATTTTGCGTTATCAACAATGTATTGATTCTGATGGTGCTTATTGTGATCAATAGATTTTTGTGTGACCCGAGATATGTTCATCTGAATGTAAAAGTGAAAAACCGCAAGAACTTTCTTTGTCAACCTGATAATAATTATTGCTATTCTCTTGTTATTTCAATCTATGAGCCTTTCTTTATCTGTTAATCTGTTTAAGGAAAAGTATGTATACAGCCACTAGAACGTTGTTAGGATACAAAAAACCGTTTAATTCAGAAATCAATTTGACGAACATATGTTAATACAGTGTGATATATTCTTTTAGAGTTAAGTGTTAATATTATTAAGCAAATACAGACTGGTTATTATTTAGTACATATAATGTGCAAGGATAACATTATTTGCTTAGTTTTAGTCAAGTCTGCTACAAAGAAGACGTGCCCTTTCTACGGGACTCCTAAACTTCTCATCTGTATCAAAATACACTATCACTGGGAAGCTCTAATTCGCCTATGCATAGAGCATTGTTGCTACATCTGTGCTGATGCAATAACAAATAGTAACTCGCTGCTGAACCAGTAAGAGATAACTATAATAGGCTCCGAACTGTCTACGAATCACCAACCCGTGTCTCATAGTCGTGGCTGTTTACATATATTTCAATGAAACTGTTTAGCATGGACAACTTTCAGATTCGTTCTTTCTTACGTTAATTCGCGTCTATATTTTAAGAAAAACAAAAATAAATGATTAATATTTTATTAACATATTTTCTGAGTGAACAATTTCTGGCATATGGCCCTGCAACTTCCATGTGTATCTTGTAATGCAGAGATCCAATTTTCACAACTCTACACATTAAATTAGGTCGTATTTCGGCAATAAGGTGTCGAATCTTTTTTATCTGGTCTATTGCGTCTGGTTTATAAGCGTAGAAATGCGACTTTACATACCCTTAAGGTTGGTTGGTTGTTTTTGTTTTACGGCATATCAACCGTTTTCGGGTTATTTAATGCCGAATCCAAAGATTTTGAAGAAAATTTTTTTAATAGAATATATTTGTTGTTTTCAAGTCTGTTTCTATTTAACCTATAGTTGGAACCCTAACAAGTACTACTACTCCGGGTCAGAGTGGACCTGGGAGCAATGGCAATTAAAGGGTGGCTCCACACTCCCCAAGGCCCGCAAGCTGGGGCCTCACCATCGGATATAGTTTTAGGTCATATCCAGGACCTACATACCCTTAAGGATAATACCTAATGTGGTTTTATCACGCAAACGAGGTGACCAAATGAGAGGTCAATTTCGTGAAATTATTTGTTTATGAAATATTTCTCCCAGTAAATTGATCGGTGAAAAGTCGTTCAGTTGAAACTATATGATAAATTGCCAAACGAATATCAACTGAATATAATCGTTAGCTGTTAAATCTGCAATTAAATAAAATAGAGTTGCCGATCAAAATTTCACCCTTTGACTTTAGCTGACCACATATGCTGCAAAACGTTCTCTTCTAATTATTTTTTTTTACTTCGAGTTGCTTGTATTTTGGTTTTCCTTCTTGCTTCTTTTTCTTCGACTGCATGAAAATGCAAAAAATAAAAAAATAACAAAATGTCGCCGCACAACTCAACACACGGGCATGATTTTATAAATCTGGCCACTTACCAAAGTAACCAGATGTATTGTTATGGATGAATAAAATAAATATTCTTGGTTTTACACAAACATTTTATGAAGTGAAAAAAATTATTATTTCATATTAATAAGTTTCTCTGTCAATTCATCAAAAGAATTTCCCACATTTTGTATTTTGTAAAGATCTGGCATATGTTTAAAGAATCCACCAATTAAATTCAAAAAGTGATTAACTGATTACAATACAGAACTTTCTTTTTCACCTTCTTTAAAACAAGCTTTATACATATTTGAAATTTCATATTTTTCGTTTTTGCATTTATTAAAAAACAAACGGCGTCACAACAATTGAAAAATTTAATGTTATTAATTAAATATCTATTGATACTTGGTGTATTGTCTCAAGGGAGTATATACTGTTACCTTTGCTATTGTATATATATATATATATATATATATATATATATATATATATACAGGACAATAGACATATCTCTGGCGAAGATTAGAATATGCATTCCATGTACTGTTGTTACAGAATGGATTGAGAGAGAGAGAGAGAGAGAGAGAGAGAGAGAGAGAGAGAGAGAGAGGTGAGTAAACGTGGAGTGTAGACACGTTTAGCAGAACCGCGGGTCAGCTGACCATATTACGTATGAGTGACGTGGTCAGGTTGGCTAGATCTGAGAGACTGGATTTGGGCTTTGAAGAAGGCGGACGGCTTAGTAGCTGTTCCCTCCCCTTCACTGGGGGTGGGGGACGCTGACGTGTTCAAAGCAAGCAAGATTCACTTCCATATTCTGTGTCGACATCTGGAAGGTAAATAAAAAACTATAAAACCAATTCATCGTCTTGGAGTGATAAATCTTCGTCTAACAGGTACCAGTCTCCCTCCAAGAGAAGATGAATTCCAGATGGATCAACATCGACGACACATGAAGTAAGGTATGTTGAAGAAAATGCATGTAACACACACACACAAAAGCATATGAACAATTAGATATGAACACACACAACCGCATATGAAACTAGACGATCATACGCACACGGAATTCTTTTATGACACGCATAATCTCCTTTCAAAGCATGGAGATTTACTGTCAAGAAAAAAAATAGACTAAAAAAAAAAACAATACAACACAATAAAATGTCTGGAAAAAAAAGAAAAAAAAAGAAAGAACAGTAGAAAAAATACAAATCAACACACACACAACGTAGGGTCCATTAAAACACTAGGCTAATTAGAAAAATAATTAAGAAAAAAAAGAAAAGAAATACACATTTACACATGAAGAACCTCTTATAAAGAAAGAAAGAAATGGTTCTGAAGAAAAAGCAGACACATTTAAATTATATATAGATAGATTTATATGATAATTTAATAAGAAGAATTAAGGGTAGAACGGTACGTTAAAACGAAAAGAAAAAAAAGAACTTTTCTGTGTAGAAAAAACAATAGAAGAAATTGAAAAAAAAAACAGCTATGACGATAGACATACAGATAATAAATGGTAAATTTTTAATGAACAGCCAGTGAGTAAACCAGAAAAAAAAGAAATAGAACATATGACTTTAGTAACAGTGTGGGTCAGGAATGAGCCTTTCAGCTTACCAAAAGATAAACACGTCAATCACAAATATGTGTTATGGATATTTTTGTTGCATGTTTAAACTGTGAAACTAAGTGTAACTTTTAATGAAAAACAATATAGGTTCTGCCAAGGTGATTTTTTTCCTTTGTCACTAATTGTACGATTTTATTTTCTTAGGAATTTTTTTTCTGACGTGGACAATTTTAGTTCCATCGATGTGTTAGGATTGTCTGAGACTTTATAAGTGAGTCGTTTTATTTCATTTTAGAAACGACTATGTATTTTAATTGTAAATGTCTAGGTATTTTTGTAAACGACTGTGATTTTTCTTTAATTTTGAATTCTGTGGAATGGTAAAAGTGATGCACTATGCAGCCGACCTCAGGAGTTGATGACGTGGTCAATTTTGGGTTTCCACGAATCTGTGTTTTGTTATTTGGAATTTTGTTATTAGTGAGATGGGACTTTGTGATTGCTTATAGGATATTTTTGTATTTTTTTAAATTTATTATTTTTATGTAATTGATGTGTTGTCAAACGGTATTGTGCAGAATTTTCTTGTTCTTTGACATGCATTTTTTTTTCGCAGAATGGGGTGGTGGAATCTTTGCTTGTGGGGTCTATTGAAAGAATGATTAATAAAAGAAAGAACGTGTTGTTAATTAATTAATTAATAATCATAATAGTAATAATAAAATTGGGAAAAAGAGAAAGGAATAAGATTTAAACAGTGTAATAAATAATAATTAAAAAAACACTACTGGGTTATGTATAAGGGATCAACTAGTTCTTAAGTTTCGGAAGAGTCAAAGGTTCAGTCGGTATTAATTTTAATTTTCGAAATGTAGAATAAATGTTCTATTCGACATGAGTGACGTTTTGACCACAAAAGTAAGGTAGAAAAAAAAAGGATAAATATAGGGTTAAATAAACTAGATGAAGAAATGAAAGAAAAAAGTGGGGCGTGAATGGAATTTAAATTCTGTGGCAAGCATGTTAGAATTTTGGAGAGGTGTTGAATTAGATGGGTAGTTATTAATTTCATTATTCTCGAGAAGTGGTTCGATTTTTATTTTTTTTATCGTGATTTCTATTGATTCCGAGTAGAGTCAACATGGAGCAACTTTGAGTACTTCATGGGTGGAAATCCGATGTTTTCCGTGAAACTATGTGTCTTCAAGGCAGGTTGCGCTTACCGACTTTGGAAAAAAAAAAGAAGTTTTTTTCTGACATAGCAGTAAACGGAATGTATTCTGTCCAGCGTGAGCGGATCTAGTTGTAATCAACTTCAGGGAGCAAATGAAATCCCCTCTGACATGGCGTAAGGGGCAGAGGGGGTACAATGGCTGACGTAGCCATTATGTTACGAATCGCTCAAGAGAAGATGAATTAAATATGTATGCAAGTACTTAGGAAAATAGAAGGCTACCCACCATAAGGAATGTTAAGAGGTTTTTTGTTTCCCACAAAATACTAGTAATAAGAGTAGGCTTATGATGAATAGGATAAGGCTTGGGATGGAAAATTTTTTTGTGTGCTACCTATGGGAAGAAAAGCTGATCTGTAAAGCCAAGGACGATGATAGTCCGTTTTGAAGAGGCAGATGGACCTCGATTTTATTATTCGGTTGATTGCCGAGAATTTATCGATCACACGTAGTGTCGACGGGAGTAAAGGATGCTCCTGAAATTCTGATTTAAATTATGAAGAGACCATGGGGTCACAGGGAGTTGTTGACCTTCGAGGGCGCAAGGATTAGCGCCACATGGTATTATTTGTTGATATTATTTTACTTAGTATATGTTATTAATTATTGAATAAAGGTATGACAGTTTTCTTTGCCAGTGGGGTGAGCATATACATCCCATTCTTAGTAAATGTGGGAAGTAGAAAATGTATGCCTTCGCCATACATTTTGATAAAAAGGGCGGGAAGGAATGTTACAGTTGGATTGAGAGAGAGAGAGAGGTGAGTAAACGTGGAGTGTAGACACGTTTACCAGAACCGAGGGTCAGCTGACCAGATTACGTATGAGTGACGTGGTCAGGTTGGCTAGATCTGAGAGACTGGATTTGGGCTTTGAAGAAGGCGGACAGCTTAATAGCTGTTCCCTCCCCTTCACTGGGGGTGGGGGACGCTGACGTGTTCAAAGCAAGCAAGATTCACTTCCATATTCTGTGTCGACATCTGGAAGGTAAATAAAAAAAAACTATAAAACAAATTCATCGTCTTGGAGTGATAAATCTTCGTCTAACAGGTACCAGTCTCCCTCCAAGAGAAGATGAATTCCAGATGGATCAACATCGACGACACATGAAATAAGGTATGTCGAAGAAAATGCATGTAACACACACACAAAAGACTATGAACAATTAGATATGAACACACACAACCGCATATGAAACTAGACGATCATACGCACACGGAATTCTTTTATGACACGCATAATCTCCTTTCATTCTAATACTAATCATTCCATGACAACAAATACAATTATGGTCCTCCCCTTTTCTATGTAACACTGTTAGTAATTGTTACTGTTATTAAAAGAAGAGTAACTCATCTAAACACGTTGTCCTAAAAGTAAATCAACAACCAAATACTAAATAAAAAATACTAATAAAATGGTTCGACAATATTTTTCGGACACTTTAGTATTCCACTTTCCAAGTACCATAGATTGGCGAAATTCCTTCAATAGAAAAGCATAAACATATAAAGACAATACCTGTAATAAAAATTGAAGAAAGTCTATTAGGTAATGGAAAAAATATTTAATTTTCATCATTTTTTATAAAACTCACGCGACATAATTTTTCGTACATCGTTGAAAAACTTAATAGTCCGTAATATCGCTTTTCTTCTCAATAACTTTTATCAATATCTCTTCATAATGATCGATCATATGCACCATAACATCTCTACGTGTTTCTATTAGTTGTTTTTTGGCATTTAGTATTCGTTCCCATGGTTGAGCCTCTTTCGTTATTTCAGGCCAGTCACAGACAAGTTGCGCAAGCATTTCCCAAACATTTTCCATTAAATTTAGATCTGCGCTTGTTGCAGGCCATTCCAAAAGAATTATATTCACTTTAGCCATCCGTTCCTTCATGAGTTTTGACAAATGGATGCTGCAATTGTCTTGCTGTAGAACGAAATCAGTCCCCATCTCTCCTCTTATCCTTGTTAGGCTTTCTCGTTCTCCAGCTCTTTGTAGCTTTTGCTGTTCAGTCGTATATTCAGCCACTCCAACCATATATTTCCATTAGCAAAGATCATACCCTGAACCATAACTCCTCCTCCCATCTGTCGTTTGTTCAGTACAACAGGCTTTACCCTTTTCGACCAAGTACACCATCCATCGGGCTCATCCAACTTGAAACGCTTCTCGTCAGTAAATATAAACTTCTTAAAGTAAACATGCTTTGTTAACCACCTTTTAGCACTCTTCATGTTTGTTCTTTGTGTTTTTTTGTTAGTGTATTGTTTTCATAGCCTTTGCATACTTCAAACCAATCATATGCAGCGTTCTTTTACTCTACTTACAATCTCAAAATGTTTGTCATAAGTAACCACCTTGAAGTACTTTTTTCAAAGTGTCCGAAAAATATTGTCGGGCCCCTGTATATATATATATATATATATATATATATATATATATATATATATATATATATATATATATATATATGTTAAGAATGATGGTTTAATTCTCCAATATATGTATTTAACTTCAAGTATATTTTATAAAACTATTTTCTTAAACACAAATGAATAATATGTAATAGATTTAGATAGATATAGCTAGCCACTTTCATTTATCGGGAGTCGTTTGTGTTGAAGAAATCCTCGATAAAAGCCATAATATGATTTACCCCGGAACAAATGTACACGCTTGCATCTAGTTAGTGATGTCCGTTTAACACATAAAAGTACGTTTTGCTGTAAGTTATTTCCATCTTCTAAAGTGTTGTATTTAATGAGACTGTTTTAACTTATCGGGCAGACTTTCAGAGTAGTCGCCACTAAACAACGAATAAATGTACAATTCTTATTAAATAAAATAAACACGTCTAAATTCCGCACCTCTCCCTATCTCCCCCTCTCTCTCTTTCTATCTCTCTCTCTTTCTCTCTCTCTCTCTCTCTCTATATATATATATATATATACGCACACACGCACTATATATATATATATATATATATATATATATATATATACACACACACAGTGAATTTAACGTTGTTATTAAGAATGCTCAATAAAATAAGATCAACATATTCTTTTTATTAATAAAAAACAAATTTACATGGTCGCAATACTGGTCATGCTGATGTATCGGGCAAATCGTCGGTTAAAACCAGAACTTTCGTCAGACGACTTAATAAATGGTTGCTTTCCACAGAAGAAACAGTTCTCAAAACTTATAATATATATATATATATATATATATATATATATATATATATATATATATATGTATATAACTATTTCATTTAATCACATAAATTAATATACAGAGATATAATTTTATGTGTAAATTTACAGTAGTTACTTCAACAGTGCTCGATACATACGTAGAGCTAGGTGGTTATTCAAAAACAAAATGCAAAAACGAAATGCTGAGTATCTTACAACCGTAAGTTACTATATTTTTAAACTAAAGCCGACAGAAACACCTTATAATAGAATCAATGTTCAATAGAAAAGAGGAGAAAGAAGGATTGCGTTGTCATATACATAGTGAGACGATCGGATGCAGACGGCAAACATAAAGAAAGAAAAACTCGTGCAGAACAGCATAGACTCAGACGTGAGAATCTGGATGTATATTTTTATTAACTGAGACATTTCTTCACAAGCAAGGTCACAGAAAATGCAATACATTTAAAATAAAAATAATGGTAGATAATAAAAAAGAAAAAAAGAAGTAAAAAAAGAATAGGAATAAGAATAAACGAAAACAGTGTTATAGGCGAGCTAACAAAAAGAAAAATAGATCAGTTAATCACACACATGCATAACGATACATCATAAAAAAGAAGCAGGAAAAGAGTAAAAAGATAATGGCGGTCGTAACCGCACGTATAAGCTATGAACTCATAACTGAATAACGTGCCAATGATATCCGTTCGGTAATGTCGTTAAAATTTGCTATAATAGAAGATCCATCTATTTAAATAAATAAATACGCAGACGACACTGGATGTCAGATGAATACGCATTATTTCCAGTGTTTACTGAAATAAATTTAAAACAACTAATAGTCAATCAATACAAGGAGCGACATATGTCTTTATGTATTTATCATGTTCTTAGCGAATGAGAAAGCCAACGGCATACGTACGACATGGCCTTCTATTGTAACGTAACTGTTAATCTCGAACCATGTTCGTTACAATTTAGACTTCTCTCGACCCCCGACCCCCCACCGCCACCGTCGGAAAGGAGCAAACAAACAAAAATACCTGTGATTCGTCTTTCCTTTCTTTTTAACACAAGTCGTTACAACGGTTTTTCGTCCTCTTCGTTTCGAAACCCGCTTAAAAAATATCTCCTCCCCCTCTCTCTCTCTTTCTCTCTCTCTCTCTCTCTCTCTCTCTCTCTCTCTTCCACTGTCAGGCACATGTCTATCTCCCCTAGTTGCGTTTATATTTCTGTTCCACTACACGCCGGCCGTAGACAGCCATTTCTCGTATTCGACTTTACACGCCCATCTTTTTCAACTGCACTTTTTCCTCTCCCGACCACAAGGTGTTCTTTTTTGTTTTTCAGCTCTCACACTTTATAATTTGCATATGGCATTTTCCGGCAAGTCAGCTATCTTGCAGCTCCTGCTCATAATTTCTCACGCGCTCATACGCGCTTTGTTACTGTACTAGTAATGTATAAAAAA
The DNA here is from genome assembly GCF_053919585.1 of Euprymna scolopes. Lineage (NCBI taxonomy): Eukaryota > Metazoa > Mollusca > Cephalopoda > Sepiida > Sepiolidae > Euprymna > Euprymna scolopes. The sequence goes on along the minus strand of NC_136482.1, from coordinate 67,722,825 downwards.
GCAAATTGCATGGAAACTGCAAAAAAAAAAAAAAACAAAAACAAAAAAAAAACAAAACAAAACACAGTCGCATACCTTTATTTCTTCTATCAATATCTCAGGTGAACATGTCAGCAAAGCAAATAATACACCAAAATATGCTACTAGTCTCTCGCTCCTAGACAAGGTTCGAAAGAGAGTCGCCAATCTGATAGGCCCTGAACTGGCATCTAAGCTTCAGCCTCTGTCCCATCGACGAAATGTTGCATCCCTCTGCCTGTTCTACAAGTATTTTAATGGTGAATGCTCTGGCGAACTGAAGACACTTGTGCCCCCAAGATGTAGACACCCTCGACAAACCCGACAGACAGCTAAATCCCACCCCACACAGTAGAGATCCCTAGATTTAAAAGATCTCTCTACTCCAATAGTTTCTTCCCCAGAACCGCTAACCTCTGGAATTCCATACCAGGTCTCTGCTTCCCCAACTGTACTGACATGCAGAAGTTCAAGTGCAACGTGAACCGACATCTTGCTGCCCAAATCCCAACATAGTACCCCAGTAGTTGCTGCCCCTATTAGTAGCCCCCTACACCAAATTGGTAATGTGCCTTGTTTGGGGTGAAAATGTAAAAAAAAAAAATATGCGATTACTATCAAGCAGTTTTTCAGCGGGACCATTGAGTTATCAAAGACTGAGTTTTTAATTTATGTTTGTTTCGTCTCAGTATTGCAGTGAAAGGAGAAGAAAGGAAGAGACGGCTATTTCTTTCGTGCAGATGCTTGAGTATAGTGTTTTTAGTTCTAGTTTTGTATGAGCAGAAGTGATAAATTAGCTTTGTAGAAAATTGTGATTTTTACAGAAATATAAGTGAAACTATGATTGCCTTTTCTTCTTGTTTCTCGTTGTACAGTAAGGTGATATTTTAAAATTAGAGAAAAAAATTACTTTTTTCCTGTCTTTTTTATTTTACTTTTAAACGTCTGTTAATGTTATGCAGGATATTAGTAACATGGAATTGTTATAGGCGGAAAAGTTTTGTGGGCAATAGCCGTAAATGTACAACATACCTAATTGACAGCAGTGAAAGGAGTCAATCATTTCAGAGACTAGATAACATTTGTGTGGCGAATATAGAAAACCTAATTAATAATATGGATATTATGATGTGACACGGGCATACTAATAATATTAGAAGTACTTGTATTTTAAAAAATAGTATGAAAAACTAAACTATAATAATGACATATAGAATTAAAATAATAAGAAAACGATTATTAATTGCAAGGTGGGCGTTGGGATACGTTTTAAAAATTCCTGGAATGTCCAAAAAATTTGACATTTTATTCCTTCGTTGGGGTTTAAGTGTGAAATAACGATATTTTGAAATAGATAACGTGGAATTCCTAAATAAAATTAGCACACATAAAAAAACAATAAATCAAACGAAATTATAATTTATAACAACATAGAATCGTGTCACACGCATCAGACATTCAAAAACATAATACGTAGAATGTAAAATCTATCTTCAAGCCAATTCCATTTGAAACAAAGCAACTCGCACTACGATTCCAAAGAAAAATGTACTACATACAACAACTAATAAATAATTGTAGGAATAAAAAGAGAACATGCATGGTGTTTACGCCCATGGTATCCCCGACGTCAATTCATATGTCAATAATTAATTCCTAAACCCCTTAAATATGCATTTCTCTCAAAACATAGATAACAGAAATTAGTCAATAGAAATTTTGTCACCACCACACGCTATCGATAGCAATCATAGCCAGAATTAAACCGTAAGACACGAAAACTCTGGAATTCCATACCAGGTCCCTGCTTTCCCAACTTTCCTTTTCCTTTTTCTCCTCGCGAATACTTCCTAATTTGCACATGTACATTTTTCAGCTACTGCTGCTGCTAATCCCTTTGCAAGCCAGTCATCGTTCAGTGGTGCTGATATTTTCCCACGCGTTACCCATGAACTATGTTACATAAGTTGCATTTCAAAGAAATGCAACTTGTGTATCGCTGAAAAACTGGAGATTTTACAAAAATATCATTTCTTCGTCGACAACTGCTTAGATGTTAAGTATGAGAAGTATAAGAAATGTGTCTGTACTGCAGAAAATATATTTGCGATTAAATCACAGAAAGAACAAATACCTGACCATTCTAGACAGTGCATTAAAAAAATTAATTTGAAATGTAATATTTGATAAAGTTCTTATAGAATTGAATGGCTACTGGAGTTGGCTTGAATGCCTGCATGATAGAATTTGAATGCCTAATAGATACTACCTACGACTGTCTAAGGTTTCTCTCTATAGGAGGTTGCCAGGGTAACCTGGCATAAAAATAGTATTCACTACGTAAACACGGAATAAAAATTACAATATAACAGTATCTGCAAGCTAAATACGATTTGCTCGCTATGGCTAACTTGCATCGGCTTTTACGAGAAATGATCCAGCTTTTCCAAGAGATGTTATTCAAGTAACATCATGAAGATAGATAGTCCACCAGACGATGAATTTTTGTCCAGAAATCCAGTATAAATAAGAGACTGCAAGAAATACATTCTGTAACGAATTTAATGGTCAATTTGTGAGAAGAAAATTATGTACTTTACTAACCAGTATTTGATATGTAAAGAAGAACGTTAATGGAATATTCGAATATCTTTGTGTCTTAGATAGAGAAAGGAGCTAACACTTGATTTCTGAGAACTTCAACTGAAGTTAAATGAAAGAAAAATATCTATTACGAGGGTCGTTCCAAAAGTAAGTCTGGTCCTGAATATGACCTTAAACTATATCCCGTGGTGAGGCCCCAGCTTGCGGGCTTTGAGGAGTGTGGAGCCACCCTTAAATTGCCATTGCTCCAAGGTCCACTCTGACCCACAGTGGTAGTACCTGTTAGGGTCCCAACTATGGGTTAAATAGAAACCGACTTGAAAACAACAAATATATTCTATTAAAAAAATTTCCTTCAAAATCTTTGGATTTGGCATTAAATAATCTGAAATGGGTTGATATGCCGTAAAACAAAAACAACCAACGAACCAACCAACCAACCAACCAACCAACCAACCAACCAAAAGTAAAGGTTTCTTTTCCTTTAACTCAACAACTAAAATATTGAAGAGCTACGAAGACGGTGATAATAATATTAAAACTAACCATCTATTGTGCTTCACAATTTATTTCTAAAAATAGTCACAACCATTCTTCTGTACTTTTGTTAGCTTTTTTATGATGTCTCATTCACAAAAGTCCGAGGCACGCATTATCATTCACATCTCCGTCAAAACTCTGAAATCGACGAACACATCTCCAAACTGTAAATGCTTATCAGTTCAATATTTTTCTATATGAAAGTACTCAGACGCATTTTTACTCCTAACACATTTCTACGAGAGAGTTTGCTTTCCCACTCCGTCAATATCTGCAGCAGAGAGATGAAACATTCAGGTTATGAGTGAATAAGTTCAGCCATCATAACAATGCAATTTGCAATCCTCTTTTATCCATATAGGCAGAATAAACAATAGGAATCTCTCGTATTTTTAGGCAGCTGGTTTATTTAAAATTAATATAATTGTTGAGAAATGTTTTTCAAAATTCGGTAAAAATAATTCGATGTTTATTTTAAAGGTTTATGAAATAATTACATGCAACTGTTATATACACTGACCCCTTTGACATTTTTTAATATTTTTATTTATTGATCTGTGTTGAGTTCATTATTTTTAAAAACTTGACAAAAATAAAACACTTAAACAACTAGATGGAAGTCTTAATATTAAAATCATAATTGCAAATTTTTCATACATTTTATAGTTCCTATTTATTTGCCTCCGCAAATGGGCAGAGGTAGACACCAAGGTCGTTTTTTTGTGTGAGGAAAAGAACAGAAATAGAAATTGTCTCAGTCGTGAAGGATTTCTCCTCCACTAACCGAGAACAAAAAATTGAAGTGTAGCATACGAAAAGATACTACAGTTTGATCTTGGCCCGGACACCAAGAAATTTCTTATGGTGTTAAGAGTTTTTTTTTCAATAATTCTACTGGATGATTTTAAACACGTTCATTCCAAAATGAACACTTAGAAGTTTACGTATTACTTAGCGTGAACATTATTTAACTAACTTTGAACGCGAACTTCACCAAAGACTCATTATCTCTTCGTATTTATGTATGATCACGTACATATTCAAATGTTGTCTTTCATATTGTAGTAATCCCAATGACTAATGAGACGATTTGTTTATGTTTTGTTATTTACGCCCTCACTGATTTATGTAAGTTCACTTTCGATTGCTTCACTTTCTCTGCTAGAACAAACTATTCAGAATAACAGTGTGTCCGGACTGCCTACTCATGAAAATCAAACTGTTTTTCATATATTTTATCGTTACTTGCATAATTATGTGGAATTTTATGAAATCTTGCTTCACAAACAGAAGTCTCTTCAGATAGAATGATGAATTATAAAAATGTATTGGATATTTTGCTGCGTTAAACAATAGTCATGTGTTAAAAGAATGTCCCTTTTAACAAATGTGTATTTCCCAAGCGAAATGACGTTTGCACATTAACATTATCGTGCTGTAAAACATACAATCAGAAGTAGGTGCAATATGTACAGAAATAAAAATAACAAACGTTTTTTTTTTATTGGTAATCGCAAACAAATAAGATAGAATGTTAATTTAAAATGTTTATATCCATAAACCAATAAGATGGAATGTTAATGTAAAATGTTCATATATATATATATATATATATATATATATATATATATATATATAAACAAATAAGATGGAATGTTAATTTAAAATGTTCATATATATATAAACAAATAAGATGGAATGTTAATGAAAATGTTTATACACATAAACAAATAAGATGGAATGTTAATTAACATGTTTTTAACCATAAGCAAATAATATGGAATGTTAATTAAAATGTTCATATATATATATAAACAAATAATATGGAATGTTAATTAAAATGTTCATATATATATATAAACAAATAAGATGGAATGTTAATTAAAATGTTCATATATGTATAAACAAATAAGATGGAATGTTAATTAAAATGTTCATATATGTATAAACAAATAAGATGGAATGTTAATGAAAATGTTTATACACATAAACAAATAAGATGGAATGTTAATTAACATGTTTTTAACCATAAGCAAATAAGATGGAATGTTAATTAAAATGTTCATATATATATATAAACAAATAATATGGAATGTTAATTAAAATGTTCATATATATATATAAACAAATAAGATGGAATGTTAATTAAAATGTTCATATATGTATAAACAAATAAGATGGAATGTTAATTAAAATGTTCATATATGTATAAACAAATAAGATGGAATGTTAATTAAAATGTTCATATATATATAAACAAATAAGATGGAATGTTAATTAAAATGTTTATACACATAAACAAATAAGATGGAATGTTAATTAACATGTTTTTAACCATAAGCAAATAATATGGAATGTTAATTAAAATGTTCATATATATATAAACAAATAATATGGAATGTTAATTAAAATGTTCATATATATATAAACAAATAAGATGGAATGTTAATTAAAATGTTCATATATGTATAAACAAATAAGATGGAATGTTAATTAAAATGTTCATATATATATAAACAAATAAGATGGAATGTTAATTAAAATGTTTATACACATAAACAAATAAGATGGAATGTTAATTAAAATGTTCATATATATATAAACAAATAAGATGGAATGTTAATTAAAATGTTCATATATATATAAACAAATAAGATGGAATGTTAATGAAAATGTTTATACACATAAACAAATAAGATGGAATGTTAATGAAAATGTTCATATATATATAAACAAATAAGATGGAATGTTAATTAAAATGTTTATACACATAAACAAATAAGATGGAATGTTAATGAAAATGTTCATATATATATAAACAAATAAGATGGAATGTTAATTAAAATGTTCATATATATATAAACAAATAAGATGGAATGTTAATTAAAATGTTCATATATATATAAACAAATAAGATGGAATGTTAATTAAAATGTTTATACACATAAACAAATAAGATGGAATGTTAATTAAAATGTTCATATATATATAAACAAATAAGATGGAATGTTAATTAAAATGTTTATACACATAAACAAATAAGATGGAATGTTAATTAAAATGTTCATATATATATAAACAAATAAGATGGAATGTTAATTAAAATGTTCATATATATATATAAACAAATAAAATGGAATGTTAATTAACATGTTTATACACATAAACACATAAGATGGAATGTTAATTAAAATGTTTTTATACATAAGCAAATAAGATGGAATGTTAATTAAAAGGTTTATACACATAAACAAATAAGATGGAATTTTAATTTTAAATGTTTATATGCATAAACAATTCTAAGAATTTTACACACCACTTAGTGATCAGTACATTCCTGTACGGTATTTTAAGTGAAATTTGTTTTACTCTAATTAAATCTCGCAATTAATAAAACTATTTGATAAAAATACGAACAAAATAGATTTAGTTTCATTTTTATACTTTTGGTTTTTAGACAAAGACTGCTAGAATAGTTGATCATTTGTGCCCTGAAATTCCATGAGGTAGAACCTAATTAGTGTTTGTAAAATTATAGAAAAATCAGCATTTATTAGAAAGGATCCGGATTGGTTAAATATATATATAACACTGACATTTAAATTGTAATGCTATGGCGACTTATAGATAGCATGAGATGTAGATGTCTGTCCATAATGTAAAAAGTCGGCAACAGAAAACCTCACCAAAAAGCAAAGTAAAACAACATAAATATGATGTTCATTACATATTTTGTAACATGTAATACAAATACATTTCAGTCAATACTTGCAACTTATCATCCCTACTTATGAATAAGATAAACATTCACCAAAGATAATGCTTTCTCTCGATTACTTTTGAAAAGAGAATATGGAAAATTCTATAAACATATTACTTTTTTTTTAACATTTGTTAGTAACTTGTTCTTAACTTTTCCAACTACAAATTATATAGTAATAATTTATACTCCTGTTCATAATTTTGTAGTCTAACAACGTTACTGATTACCGTATTTTGTTTAAATCATTACACTTTCAATCTCTTAAAAGATCCTTCTTAATAAGATGTCTGGCCAGAAATATTACGTCCAGTGCCAACTCTATATATTAATTACGAATATTCATGAATCTGAGATGGCATGTTGCAGAACACTGCAGATCAGCGGCCGTGAACATTATTTCTCATTTCGAAGACACTTGTCTCTCATATTTCTTTGTTATTTTGAGATCGATTATCATTTTCCATATTTTAATCCATTTTAAAAGAAAGCATAACGGCACACACAGACATTTATTAATAAAATTCCATTAAGGAAATTCATTGGAAAAATGATAAAAAAAAGGACCAAATGCGTAAATATTTAGTTTTATGAAGCTATAAAAGATAATGTAAGCGGGTGTAATTCGCTCAATTGTGCCTTTGCGTTCAAACGATAAATATTAGATTCGTTGAGACATGAATTTAACATTTTTCTTAATTTTGCTGATAAGATAGCAACTTGTGTTCAACTTATTGGAGACTAAAGATCGTTTACATTATATATTGTGTTTCGGACAAAAGATAAACATGAACTAAAACAACTGAAATAAAGGGATGTCATATTTACGATAATAGCTATAATCTCTCGCCTAGCATAGATAGGTTCTTCAGGTAGTACAAGATCAAACACAAAGGCTCGTTGTACACAAAAATGCCTGGATTAATGATGAAATGGAAATATAAATGCTAAGACATTTACAGCAATAAGCAAATGAATAAAAATAAGTAAAATATAAAAAAGGGAAAACTTCAAAAGGGAAAGATATAAACAAGGAAAACTAAATCAAAAAGAAAACAAATCTATGATAGATGAGTACGTCAACTAGTCCAAGAATAAAAGCAAATGCTCTTTTAAACGTACTGAAAACTGTTAAGGCTATTGCCAAAATAGGAGAAAATGTCGAACCAGTCTAAGTAAACAGAGAAAGAGATGTTTTAGAAAAGAGAAAACATAACTGAAAACAAAGGGAATGAAGGAACAGAAACAAAGCAGAAATAAAAACAAAACAAAACATAAAAAACACACAAAGCAAAAAAGACCCCCCCCACAAAAAAAAAAGAATTTTTGGCTTTTTTGTTCTTGGTAGCGACGTGTTCTCCTTTTCCTTCTGAATCGTTTGTTGCGTGCTCGTCTCAGTCAAAAGTTTGATCGTCTTGGTTTTACGTGCGCTCGAAGCGGTAGCGAATTGTAGACACGTTACGATCACGGCAGAACAGGGCGAAGATATAGCAGCCACGTTTTCTTTTCAGTTCATCTATTTTTTTGCCTTTATTATTTGGACAACGTCGAATTGAAATTAGCCATTGTCCCTCAAAATGTGGGAACTTTCAGAATGAAAATACAGCAGTAGACGGGTTGCCGCCAATTTACTTCGTAGATTCATTCTTAACACATACATAAGGCAAACACATAAGTAAGAAGTAGAAAACTAGTAGGGATAAAAAATGTTGAAAATAAAGACAAAGAAAGAAAATAAAGCAAATAATTTAATATTTGTGTCGTTCAGTCAAAAAAGTAAGAGGAAGCTTTTTTATTTAACATATTATGATGGTATTAAATTTTTAACATATTATGATGGTATTAAATTTTTAACATATTATGATGGTATTAAATTTTTAACATATTATGATGGTATTAAATTTTTAACATATTATAATGGTATTAACTTTTTAACATACTATAATGGTATTAATTTCCGGGTCAGAGAGGACCTGGGAGCAATGGTAATTAAAGGGTGGCTCCACACTCCCCAAAGCCCACAAGCTGGGGCTTCACCACTGGATATAGTTTAGGGTCATATCCAGGACCCCCATTGAGGGACTTTTACCCTCTGCAGGGGGGGGGAAGTCGGCGTATTCTAATGCTCCACCGACAGGGCCATAAAAGAGAGGGAATTGGAGTAAAAATAAAATAACTTCATCGTAAACAAACAAAATATTTAACTTAAACTGAACAGAATTAAATCTACTACATACATACTGCTTCCACTCTATTTCCAAATCTTTCTAATGGATAATATGGTGGACGCTGATATCTTTTTTACGGAATTCAAATCCTATCAGATTAAGTGTGGCATTACGAGAAAATTTATAACACCTAATAATATAAACACCCAATTATCTTTCTAACAACATGCAAAATAGAAAGGTGTGGTAAACTGAATTTAGAAAATAATCTCTCAACAAAAATACGATTTCTTGAACAAGATAATAAATTATATGAGACAATTTGTTTAGTTTTGCACTTAATTTAAAGAATGATTAAACTAAATATCCATTAGAAAATAACATTTTCACAATTAAAATATTGTATTCATTTTATAAAAATAATATTACGAATAATATGATCGTTATGGTCGCATATTTTTGCTAGTGTATATATAATGCAAGTGGTGAATATTCTAATGAACATCCGATTGTGATATTTGTTGTTAACTTATACAAAGGAGGACATAATGCCTATAAGAATTGTCTCATGATAATAAACATATACCATAAGACACACTCTGAATAAAGCGTTGAAAATAACACATTAATAGAAGTAATAGTGTACTTTCGGTTTCTAAGCAGAGGGAGATGCAAAATTTCTATTGGTAATAAGTTTATTTTGGCAAAATATTTACAAGGTTTGAGATTTTCCAATTAAAAACTCCAAGATCGATTTTCTCTTAAGTCTACATAGTTCTATAAGACGATTTCACGCTTAAAAAAACGTGTGTGTAATTGTAACAGTCCCGAAGTAAAAAAAACACACACATTTCTTCTGCAATAGCAGTAGTTTGTGCAACGTTATGAAATAATATTATTTAATATATATGAAATAAATAGGTGATGGCATGCTTTCTATTTTATTTGATAACGTACTCAGAGACTGTATATGTACGACACTGTATTCGGCCTCTTGCTTTTCGGGTTCTGTTGTTGTCGGCATGCGGGCCTTTATTTATCAATTTGATTAACAAGAACATACGTACACAGACATACACCCAAAACACGATCAGGAAGCTGTCCACTGATGTTGATATTAAACGTGAAATACATCCAGGATGTCATTTCGTGACAGATTACCCATCCTTATAATAAGAAATTTTTGCCCCTTATTTATTCAGGTAAAACTTCGATTTTCTTTAAAACACGCGGCATTTAAATAACGTCAGTTGTTATATAATTGACGCGCCTTAAGACAACAACGAACGCTGTACTCTAGTAGTATAGCGAAAGAGAGTATATGCTAAAAGATGATTAGTCAGTGCTTTTTTTTAGATAAAGGTGTAGACTTTTTTTTCGAAGGATTGTGGCGCAGCTGGGCATCTTGAAGGAAAAACTCTTAATGGGTAATGCGCTACAGGGGCACCTTAAGAAAAACAACGCAAAATATTAAAAAAACTAATAAAATCGTGTATCATTGCAATTCTCTCTGAGAAAACGAATAGTTAGATTACGATAGACACAAACGAAAACTGTGTTGCATGGTTTAGTACAGTAGAACTGCATATTTTAAAATTCTACAGACGTAATATGTATAAGGAGTTGAGAACAATCGAGAAACTATGACCGATTCTTATCTGTGTAGTATTAAATTAATGAGTCTTTTTTATTAATACATTGGTAGGTTTCGTATGTAGGATCGCTTCTACTAAATACTTGACTAATTGCACGCCTTTATTATATTATATAATATATTATATAAATGTATATCTACAAAATTCATGCAGCGCTATTTTGTTACTTGCAATATTTTTACCTTATCCTTTTTTACGGCATATCTACTCTGTTGTCATGTAAATATCGAAAGACAACACGTAAATGATTCACTATGAACAATTAATTGAAATAAAGATTTTTCCCCTTACATTTTAAATTAAGGAATCTCCTTAATTCACTTCGATAACAAATACACTGTTTTAAATGTTGTATTATTTGTTGCATTTGCCGTCTTAAAATACTCATTAGGTGACTAAATAGATCTACATTTTTTGTTCGGAAATTTCTTTTTACAGCATATCAACTATTTCTGGATTATTTAACGTATAAATTACAAACAAAATAAAAAAAATAGCTGGAAACGCCCAGCGATTTAATCCAGAACTGCATAAAAATTAGGATTATATACATTTCATAATTTATTAATGCCTAAATAAATGCAACGCATCGAACTGAATTTGACTTCAGGTTACCAATTTCATAATCGTTAATGCACCTGCGTGCCTAAAGAATAAACTTAAGAACACATTTTGTTATTGGTAACATAAAGTCTAACGTAACCTCTTTATTATATTAGATGAAGAATAGGATTTGGCAAGTCGCCACAATATGTCAGAAATGCGCAAATTACTTACTCAGCATTTGAAGAGAACAACCTTATCGGAAGTGCATGGATTCTGAATATTGAACATCTCATGATGAACTTCAATATCATTTTTCCAATTGGAGAAAAGATAAAATAATATTTTATGAAGATTTAATAGAAATATCTGAAAATTATTAAAAAAAAAACATATAAAGATTGGATATTGAATGACTTGATAATTGCTCGGGTTTATGTCTTTCGGAATTGGTTATGACGTAAGGTTAGCTTAGATAGTGATAATACCTCCGCCTATTTCAAATTCGTTTTTACATAAACAATAACGGAGGAAGAATAGTAAATATGTCAATTCCTTTGCTTATAATATTCAATTATATTACAAATATCGATAACAATGTGGCAAGAATTGTGTATAGCTGTATATATTTACTTGTGCATTTAACTGGAGCTGACTAGTTGGTAATGCATTATTCAATGGCAAGCGATCCCTTACTATATAAAAATCAAATACATTAAAAAATAAAATTCTGCGGTCACAGTTGGACTGCTGCTGCACTATTGTTGAATAAATTAAAACATTGACTTCGGAATCCATCCTTATAACTCCTTGATGACACATCTTTGTTTTTAGTTTTATTAAAAATCCTTAATTAAGTGAATACATGATTAATAATAAGAAAATTCCCGAAGACTACCTAATCGATTGTCTAACTTTTGTGTTTAATATCCTTTCCCTTTCATTTTTTCTCTTGATATTACTAATACAGTGTAATGTCTTATATTCTTAGTATACTTGTATAAATCACGAAAATTGTACTCGAAGAGCTCACCTGGGTGCAATAAATAGTAGTTCAAAGACTAAAAATGCTACTTTGATTTTTTTAAAAAGATTTATTATTACTTTGCATAAACATCGAAGTCTCTTTCTTAAGATCTCTTATACAAGAAAGCTACATACTTCGTGGAGGCAATACACAAATGCATATATACATACTTTGTCTCTACTTTCTCTCTTCCTCTCTCTATATATTTAATCGTATTGATTTATAAAGGGATTTCGTTTCATTTGCAGAGCAAGAAGTCGAATGTTCAAACAATAAGAGAGGTGTATATTTATCTATCTATCTATCTATCTATCTATCTATATATATATATATATATCTATCTCTCTTTATATATATATAGATATATATAGAGAGAGATACACACGCACACACACACACACACACATATATATATATTTATATATATATATATATTAGTAGAAGTATCCGACGTTGCCAGGTTGCATTTCATGTATTTCAATATTCCTTTTTCATACATAATTATCTTATTGATTATACGAAACATTAATTCATAATGGCTCCTTTTACCACATTCTCTATTTAGTATGTGCGTTTTATTTCATAGAGGTCTCCGCAGTAGCCCTAATTCTCTTTTCTAGTTTAATCTGTTATCTTTTTGTCTTTTTTTCAAAATATGGTGTAAGAATTGGAATTATTATTTTATATCATTGTGCATGTCTGAAAACTGTTTAATCTCCTCGTGTTCTAATTAGTTAATGTGCACTATATACATAAAGATAGCATTACTAATCTTTTCAGTTTATGAAATAATTAAAATTTAGTTTTAAGCAGTGCATACCTGCACACTGGAAAACATATCTGTAGGAATGATTTTAAAGAACCTGCACATAAACAACATTTGGAGTATGGCCATTAACTGGTGTGTAAAAGTAAAATTTTTTAGGGCTTCCAATGCATGAGCAAGCAACATATAACTGGCCATGAGAAAAGCAAGGTGTCTAATGATTAAGTCCTCCAACTTTGTGGCTTTGACCTAAAGCTTTATTGATAACATGGCAAAACTAATTTTATTGGGAATTGTAAACGCCTGAGCTGAAAAGGCATGTCTGGAATAATAAGAGGAATCCAAGGTATTAACAGTTTCACCTTTAAAATTTCCAATTATTATAATGATTTCCAGAATATAAGTTTTAAAAGATTCTTTTTTTTGCTAACCGTGAGCTATTACACAATTTTGGTGGATCAAGATTTCATAATAATAAACTGGAACTCCTTCCTTCAATATTAGTTTATGATGTGGCATTCTAGGCGAGTGTAGTGAATTCTACAAGAAATTCTACTGCCTTATCTTCATTAGTAACACAATCAATGAATTGATAATTCTTGTAATAAATTATAATTGATCATATCAACAGCATCGTTTCTAAGGGGCAAGATTGCTCTTTCACGAAGTCATCCAAAATTGCTGAAATTTTAAGCAATTTCTTAGGAATCCGTAAGTCACCAGGTCACTAAATGAATTTATCGTCTTGCCAGATGGTAATTTGTGCAATTGAAGATCTCTATTCAATTCTATTGAACCAGTGCCAATGAAAATGAGGTTATGTAGACTGATAATCAAATAAATGTGTCCTCATAATAATATTCTCCAAACTGAAAACCAAAAAACCGTGGTTAGCATGCAGTATTGCAGAAGTGTCGGATTTTCATATATTTTAAATGGAAAGAAAGAATTCGGAACCGAATCAAACATTCGGTTTTCAAGGACAGCAGCATCTGGTTTGATAGATAAACCACTTATTGCAGACTATAAAGTTTTGTTAGACATACCTCTTTTTTACCATTCTAAGTGTAACTTATAGTAATAGTATAATTAAATATGAATCATGTAAAATCCTGGTGTATAATGATTTCGGAATACGATGTAAAAAGATTAGAATTATGCTTACAATATTGTAATGAATTGGAAACTACAAGAAACATCTACTGGCGCAGTCTAGATGGACATAAATTTGATTGTTTTTGAGAATATTCAAATTTGATTGAATTTCGTTTAAAATAATGGGCCAGAGAACTTATCTTTATGGTTGAATAATTGCTTTCGTGTCAACCTTTCATTGGTTGATTTCAGTCTTGTGACGTTTGCTAGATAGTAAATGTCGACTTTAATAGGTTTTCAAGTATACTGACAACGAATATCACAGTTAGAGTTGGGGCTAATAAGTAGTTTCCCAGATATGAAAACATATGATATCCAACATAAGAGCTTATGTAATCACTGACAGCTTTTTTTCACAACAGAGCAGTTAGTAATGCCCATGCGTGTAACTGAAGCAGATGATAAAGCAAATATTTTTTCATCCTCCAATGGAAAAATTGGGGTGTTTATTCCGAAATATGTTCTTAACATAGCATGGTTGGGGTGTTTGGCTCGAGAATCGTTTTTAATATAGGTAGGTTCGGGGTGTTTATTCTGAAAACCGTTCTTAACATGGATGGATTGGGGGTATTTTTCCGGAACCACTATTTTGTGTTGTCATAATTTTCCTTTGAATATTTGAATTTAGTAAATATGTAAGTAAAACTTTCTATAGAACACACATACGCATTCGAAAACTTTAGGATTTTAGTTTGAAATTAACATTTGTTTATCCAATCGATGAATAAATAAAAAATAAAAGATTATAGTGATGTCTTTGTCTTCTTTCTTTACAAAAAAAAAATGAAAGGAAAGGAAAGGAGAGAAGTCATTTAAAAATAAAGGAAAAGATATTAAGAGAAAAGAAATCATCTAAAGTTAACAACCACTAACCAACAATCACGAGGTTGTTTGCTCAGCAACCGACAAAGCTAATATGCTTGCCAGCCGGTTTGCCTCGAACTCCACACTGGACCCTACCAACCACCCCCTGCCTGACTTTCCTTTGCGGACAGACGCCACGCTAGACGATCTAAAAATCACCCCTGCTCAGGTACATGCTATCATAATAAATCTTGACACTTCCAAAGTATGCGGACCTGATCTCATCCCAGCTGTGCTATTAAAAAAGTGCTCAGCCGAAGTAGCTCCAGTTCTCTCCAAACTCTTCAACAAATGCCTTAATGAATCATGCTTTCCGGGCTGTTGGAAAACCGCTTCTGTGGTACCAATATTCAAGAATTCTGGCGAAAGAACTGACACATCAAATTATCGCCCCATTAGCCTCCTCCCACTTTTCGCCAAAATATTTGAGACCATAATTAACCATGCTCTAGTCCGGCACCTTACAGACGCTAAACTTCTGACTGACCAACAATATGGATTTAGACAAGCCCGTTCCACAGGTGACATTCTCACTGTAATCTCTGAACGTATATACCATTCACTGGATAAAGCGGGGGAGGGCAGAGCGGTAGCTCTAGATATATCTAAGGCTTTTGACAGGGTATGGCACAAGGGTCTCTTCAGGAAAATTAAATCATACGGTATCACTGGTAGAATACTTAGCATAATTGAATCCTTCTTAGACGAGAAAAAACCAGGTTGTCCTCGACGGTCGAACATCTAAACAGTGTGATATAAATGCGGGAGTACCTCAGGGGTCTATTCTTGGACCTCTATTGTTCCTGATATTTATTAATGACCTCCCCGACAAAACTGCCTCTGAGATGGGTATATATGCTGATGACACTACACTCTATAACAGGCATGACAGGAAAACAAATAAACACATATCTAAAGAAATGGCAAAAACACTAGAGGATGACCTCCAAGCTGTAGTGGAATGGGGACATAAATGGATGGTCACATTCAATGCTGCCAAAACCAAACTGGTTTCCTTCAATAACTACAAGAAACCTTCTCTGCCACCAATAGCAATGGCCAGTGACTCCCTGTCTGAGAGTACATCTTTCAAACTGCTTGGCCTAACGTTCACAGGAAACATGAGCTGGAACAATTATATTGAAAACATTGCCAGGGCCGCTGCAAAAAAGGTAGGCTCTCTCTACCGTGCTAGAAAACTACTGACACCTGAAAGTATCCTGTATCTCTATAAAGCCACCATTCGCCCATGTATGGAGTATTTCTGTCACATCTGGGCTGGTGCGTCTACTACTAGTCTCTCGCTCCTAGACAAGGTTAAAAAAAGAGTCGCCAATCTGATAGGCCCTGAACTGGCATCTAAGCTTCAGCCTCTGTCCCATCGACAAAACGTTGCATCCCTCTGCTTGTTCTACAAGTATTTTAATGGTGAGTGCTCTGACGAACTGCAGACACTTGTGCCCCCACGTCGCAGACACCCTCGACAAACCCGACAGGCAGCTAAATCCCACCCCCACACAGTAGAGATCCCTAGATGCAAAAGATCCTTCTACTCCAGTAGTTTCTTCCCCAGAACCGCTAGACTCTGGAATTCCATTCCAGGATCATGCTTCCCTAAATGTACTGACATGCAGAAGTTCAAGTGCAACGTGAACCGACATCTTGCTGCCCAAATCCCTACATAGTGCCCCCGTAGTTGCTGACCCTGGTAGTAGCCCCCTACACCTGAATGGCAATGTGCCTTGTTTGGGGTGAAAATGTAATTAAAAAAAAAACAAGAATCATAATTAAAAAAAAATATTATAAACGTAAGACTAGACAATAAATATTCTCAATTTCAGAATCTCGAACAATATTTACGTATTACTTGGACAAAAGAAGAAAGAAGAAAAGAAACGCAAGAACCTTACATTAGCCCAAGTAAGCTTTTTTTTATCAAAACTTTACTTAGAATTTGTCCCTTATATATATATATATATATATATATATATATATATATATATATATATATATATATATATATATATATATATATGAATTTTTTCCTTGTGGTTTGTCTTCGTTCGTGAGGGATTTACGGCAAAAAATAATTGTAAAAAATATTTATCGTCTTATTAGACAGTAAAAATCGGCATGAAATTAAAAAGAAGTTTTATTTTTCAGCCTGTAAATAAATATGTTATTCCGCTTGCCGTAAAATACGTTTATATATATTTAAAATCGTGCAGGTACTCGCATTTATTAATACAAAAACAGCGAAATTCCTTAGTGTCCTCAGCTAGAATCGAAACCAAAACATTTAGCATTCCTGTCGCGGTCTCTACCAATGACTGTATCGAGAGAACCATAGTGAAGACTAAATATTAAAAGACCTGAATAAATGAAAGAAGAAAAATCATGTCGGCCAGTTGAAATCAACATTTTGCATTTCGACTTGCCGATATATTTCTATACGCGTTATTCGTCAATTCAAAGATTTTACTCGTTATAAACTATCTTTAGTGTATAATTACAATTTCCTGTAAATTTTAGTGTTATGGGACCGGTAGTTAAAGAGTTTACCTGTTAAAAGTTTTACACACACATACATCTACTGTTTTACTTATATAGATAGATTTAATATTGTATTATTTTAAAATAAAATTTATTATATTTTAAACTGATACAAAGTACAACTTAACTCTGTCTATACACATGCATGCACACATTTATATTATTTTGTTTTATATATATATATATATATATATAAATATAATTTTTCTTTGTACAGTATGGGTTCGGACGCCTACCAATTAAGGTCTAGAGACTTGAAGTGAAATTCTTGGTAAATATATGGTACAATCACATTACAACATCGGTTCTCGTCAGATCACCGAAGTAAAGCAACGGTGAGCTTGCCCAGTACCAGATTTTTTTTTTTTTATTCAATTTTCACCCCAAACAAGGCACAGTGCCACTTTGAAGCAGGGGGCTACTATTAGGGAATTAATTAGCGGGGTCATTATGAAGGGAGAAGAGTAGAAAGATGTTTGTTAACATTACACTTGAACTTCTGCATATCATTGCAGTTGGGAAAGCAGAATCCCGGAAGGGAGTTCCAAAGACCCGCAGTTCTGGGGAAGAAACTATTGGAGTAAAAGGCTTTCTTGCACCTAGGGATCTCCACTGTAAAGGGATGAGACTTAGTAGCTTGTCGGGTTTGTCGGGGGTAGTTACGTCGGGGAGGTACAAGTGTTTGCAGTTCGTCAGAGAATTCACCATTAAAGTATTTGTAGAACAGGCAGAGGGATGCAACATCTCGTCGATGGGACAGAGGTTGAAGCCCAGATGACAGTTCAGGACCTATCAGGTTTGCGACTCTTTTTTGAACCCTGTCCAGGAGCGAGAGACAAGCAGCAGATGCACCAGCCCAGATGTGACAACAGTACTCCATACATGGGCGAATGGTTGCCTTATAGAGGTATAGGATACTGGCAGGCGTAAGTTGTTTTCTAGCACGGTAGAGGGAGCCAACCTTCCTTGCAGCAGCCTTGGCAATGCTCTCAATGTATCTATTCCAGTTCATATTCCCTGTAAACGTTAGACCGAGGAGTTTAAAAGAAGTACTTTCAGGCAATGTGTTCTTGGCCATTGCTATTGGTGGTAGAGAAGGTTTCTTGTAGTTATTGAAGGAAACAAGCTTAGTCTTAGCAGCATTGAATGAGACCAACCATTTTTGTCCCCATTCCACTACGGATTGGAGGTCATCCTCTAGTGTTTCTGCCATTTTCTTGGATATGTGTTCATTTGTTTTCCCCTCATATCTGTTATAGAGAGTGGTGTCATCGGCAAATATACCCATCTCCGAAACAATATTATCAGGGAGGTCGTTTATGAATATCAGGAACAATAGAGGTCCAAGGATAGACCCCTGAGGCACTCCCGCATTTATGTCATATTGTTTGGATGTACGTCCGTCGAGGACAACTTTGATTTTTCTATTACTTAAGAAGGATTTAATTACGTTATGAATTCTTCCAGTGATTCCATATGATCTAATTTTCCTTAGAAGACCATCGTGCCATACCCTGTCAAAAGCCTTAGATATATCAAGGGCCACCGCTCTACCCTCCCCTGTTTTATCCAATGAACGGTATATACGTTCAGAAACTACAGTTAAGATATCTGCTGTTGAACGGGCTTGCCTGAATCCATATTGTTTGTCAGTCAAGAGTTTAGCAGCTGTTAGGTGCTGGACTAGGGCTTTATTAACTAAGGACTCAAATATTTTGGCGAAAAGCGGGAGGAGGCTAATGGGGCGATAATTTAGTGGGTCAGTTCTTTCACCAGAATTCTTGAAGACTGGTACCACAGAGGCGGTTTTCCAGCAGTCGGGAAAACAAGATTCGTTAAGGCATTTATTGTAAAGTTTGGACAGAACTGGAGCAACCTCGGCAGAGCATTTTTTTAATAGCACAGCCGGGATGAGATCTGGTCCACATGCTTTAGAGGTGTCTAGGTTTTTTATAATAGCATGTACCTGAGAAGGGGTGATTTTCAAGTCGTCAAGTGTGGCGTCTGTTCGCAGAGGAAAATCAGGGAGTGAGTGGTGTACCGAGTTCAGTGTGGAGTTTGAGGCAAACCGACTGGCAAGCAGATTAGCCTTGTCAGTTGCCGTGCAAGCAACCTCATGATTGTTTGTTAGTGGGGGAATAATTGACTGTCCATTACTAACTACGCTGTTGTAGATTTTCCAAAAATCCCGGGTTCCTAATTTCTGTGCTTCGATGCGCTTTCTGGTGGTTTCAGAGTAATCTGACTTAGCTGTGTCTATCACTCTCTTACAATTATTTCTAGCTTCTATAAACTTCTGTTTATTTGAGCTGGACTTATGTCGGTTGAATCTGCGGAACGCATGCTGCCTTTGACAAATGGCAGCTGCACAAGCAGAAGCAAACCATTGGGGGGAGTGGGGCTTGCTATAGTATTTCCGTGCGGGAACATGTGCTTCAATAGCAGTTTTGAACCATTCAGTTGTTACATTTGCACACTGTTCCGCTGGAAGAGTAAAGATATTTTGCCATGGGGCATCTCTGATGAGCTCCCTGATGGCTTCCCAATCAGCCTTTTTGTAATACCTCGTTGTTTTGAGTAGTGGGTCTTCAGTTTTAGGGCGAGAATTTAGGCTGATTTCTACCATTATCACAGCGTGATCAGCATTCCCGAGTGGGCTATGGGCATTTGTTGTACAGTCATTGGGAACTGTTGTCAGAAAGAGATCTAGAAGTGAGGCATGTTGATCGTGCTGGTCTGGGAAACGTGTCGGAAATGTAACCATCTGAGATAGGGAATGAGATATAGAGAAGCTATATGTGGCGCTACCAGCTACGTCTGTGTGATTTGAGAATCCTAGCCAGTTACTGTGGTGGACATTGAAGTCACCAAATACATGTATTTGTGCGCTAGTATCGGGGGAGAGTGCTATATCTATGCTGTCTGAGACTTTGTTTATTAGGGTACAGTCTTGGTTTGAGGGAGAGCGGTAGAGAAAATATAAGTAGCTAATATTGTGTTGCATATTTAGTCTGAAGCACATAAAGGCCTGGCCCTCTGATTCTAGTTTTATTTCTCTAGTTAGGGGGAGGGTGTTTCGAATATAGACTCCAAGTCCATGCATATGTCTGTCCGAGTCCTTACGGTAGAGTGGGAGATAACCAGGCATGTTAAAGTGGTTAGAGGGTATGGAGGAGTGAAGGTTAGTTTCACTTAATGCTAAGATATCCGGGGTGTTTACAAGGAGAAATGACTCAACATCATCTAAGTTAGTTCTAAGCCCGCGGATATTAGTAAATGCAAGCCTCAAGGGAGGAGGCAGGTTGGTTTTCTTTGAGTTTGGTCCTGGTTTAAACGTAACTTTTGCTTGAGCTGTCATTTCATTTTATTTTATTTAAAAGTTTCAGTTAGGGTGGATGAGTGAGGGGGTGCTAGACAAGTAGTTGTGCAGAATACCAGACATGCAATACAAGTAGACCATCAGCTGTCCTCACCCACAGGATTGTGGCCTCAGGAAAGCCCACCGGGGATGAGTGCAGGGTCCCTTTCCATGCGCGACATGGCACTACAAACATCCCGATATTTTACAACTGTTGATGGAGCAGCCGCTCTAAGCGCTACCAAAGAGTTAGGGCTCCTGTACTATCAGTCGGAAACAGCAGCCAGGAACTGTCAATCCGGTACCCTCAATCCATTAGGCAAAGCCAGCCCAGTCCAACTGCACTGACATATATGGCACTGAAGCACCCCACTGTGTCCAGTTTAGGGGGATGGGATGTGGCAGGAGTGGGGGAAAGCGGCGTTCATTACCCTAGTCAGGAAACAAGGTCAACCACTGGGTGATTCAAGCGAGTCCCTGTGATAGTACCTCTACGCCTGGCCAATAGGCAAAGAAGGAGTATGAAAGCCGAGCGATAGACAGAGTCTATCTCCTCCTTAAGCAGTTTAGGTTTGCCAACCGGTGATTTGTTTGAGTCACCAGCTCTAGGAAGGTTGTCGTCCAGGACTGAAGAGACCTCCCTCCCCTAGGTTTAGTTTCAGAGTTTTCCTTCTCCTAGACGGATGGCCTGGGAAGACCTACGGGTCCATCAGCTCCGAGTTCGCCCCGCGCCTGGGTCCTAATCCAGGTATTTCTGCGACCCCGCATGGGTAGTTAATATTTATTGGTTATTTAGGTTAATATATCCTGGAAAAATCGGGCATTTAGGTTAGCTTCTACAGAAGATTTTCACTCCTCAAGTGTGGTTTAAAAAGGGCATTATTATGCTGTCCATTTTTATTTATACTGAGAGAGGGTATACGTAAAAATTCATGCAGTGGAAGCAGTTAAATTTGCTACAGTATTGGATCGAGAGAGTCGAGTTGATGTATGGTTAGATATAGTTTTGTAAGTTTAGCAATGTATGGTTAGATATGGTTTAGTAGGTTTAGGAATGTATGGTTAGATATGGTTTAGTAGGTTTAGGATTAGGATAAAGTGTTAGAGTATGATTGGTGAACATTTGGGAAGTCTAGACGCCGAGTCATAGAAATTTACAGGTTGGTATTTGGAGGCGCATTAATTCACTCGGAGCGATGCACCCCCAGCCTTAGTTAAGATATGCATCTAGGAGAAGGTAACTGATGTAAAAACATACGTTGTACGGTTTGCTTTGTCTTGTGGCAGTAATCTGAACCGAAAAGATTAGCAGCAATAGCAAAAAGAGTGGTTGGTGCTTCACAAAGCCTTCACCAGTAGAAACAAATCATCTGTGAGGATTCCGAAAACAGTTGTTGTGCCGAACCTTATACGTCGAAATTGACAGGAGTATCCCTCATATATCTATCTATCTATCTATCTATCTATCTACCTATATATATATATATATATATATATATATATATATATATATATATATATATATAAAATTCTCTATAATTGTCTGTTTGCTTGTCTGTCACTCTATAGGTCTGCCTGTATCCATATTTTAAAACTATCTCTTTCAAAACTAAATGTTGCAGAGCAGCGGTTGGGGGCTATGAATAATTTTTTATGAACAGTTATTTTATGGATCTTTAGCAGGTTAAAATAGCTTTTAAGAGGTCAAAAATGTGTCCAAAATTTCAGACATTTTGTACATTAATCAAAGTTTTATTTTTAAACAGTTCATATGCGTGTCATATTGGTACTGCCACTAGTTTGAATGCAACAGTTTTATCTGTCGGTTTCTATTCTAGCTGATTGCACCCAAATATTTTTTTTTAACCTATGAAATCACGACTATAATAATATATACGAAATCTGGACAAATTAAAATATATTTAAGCGTATTTTACGACCGAGCAAAGCAGCATCGCCCCTGCTAGTCTCTCTCTCTCTCTCTCTCTCTCTCTATATATATATATATATATATATATATATATATACATATATGTATATATTTATACATATATATATACATATATGTACATATTTATACATATATAAATGTATATATATATACATATATGCTTAAATATATACATATATGTATATATATACACATATGCATATATATGTATAAATATATACATATATGTATATATATGTATAAATATGTACATATATGTATATATGTATATATATATATATCTATATATATATGTATAAATATATTATAAATATATACATACTAGCATGGATCCCTGCGTTGCTCGGGTATTTGGAGGTGTATGTTGAGCAAAAAAAAAAAAAAACAAAAAACAAAAAAAACGGTCAATTTTAAAAAAATTTAACCCTATTATGACCTTTAAATTTAATTGCTTTGGGCTCAAATCAAGTTATTATGTTAGATCCATGTCCAAGGAACTTATATCTAAAATTTCAAGTGTTTAGACCCCAAATTGTCAGAGGAGTTTGGTAGTGTTCTCAAAGGTCAAATGGTTGAACTTTGACCCCTTAATCGCCAAATTTCTGGCTGAAACCCAATCACATAGATTTTACAAAATCTTAGTACCCTTTATATTAAATTTCGAGTCTGTAAGCTTAAAATTGTCAGTTATTGCGTAGGGAAATGTACACACACAGACACACAGGTACAAAGATACACAGACAGACATTTTCACTTTTATAGATATATAGCTATGTATATATATGTATAAATATATACATATATGTATATATATGTATAAATATATACATATATGCATATATATAAATATATACATATATATGTATATACATATAAATATATAAAATATATAAATATATATATATAAAATATAAATATATGTATGTATATATGCATAAATATATACATATATATCTATATATATGTATAAATATACATATATGTATATATATGCATATATATATGTATATATAAATATATACATATATGTATAAATATATATATATGTATATATATGTATAAATATATACATATATATATGTGTATAAATATATACATATATATATGTATAAATATATACATATATATATATATATAAATACGCACACACTCACATATACATACACATATATATATATATATATATATATATATATATATATATATATATACGTGGCTTTTTCTTTTGTTTTAATTTTCTTATCACTTTATTTTTCCTGTGGATGGGGTATTCTACCGGATGTCAAACATTTCCCCATAAGTTTCGTTACTTTAACCGAAAGATCTTTTTCACGATTCTAACCGACCCATTAAGTGCTATTGTTTGTATTTCTTTTTTACGTGGTTCACCGGGTATATTTCCAAGAGAGATTTTGAAATTCGTTTTCATTAGCTCAGTTGCTCCTATAATGACTGGTATGATTGATACCTTCTTAAGATTTCATTTTCTTTTCAAGTCGTACATAAGTCCTTAGTATTTTGTTATTTTCTCCCTCTCTTCTCTATTAAGGCCAACATTATTAGGGACGCTAGTTTCAACTAGGGTTGCCATATTCTCCTTCTTGTCCCATATTACTATGTCAGGCTTAATAGGCTAATTTCCTAAGTATGTAGCTGTAGGAATTTAATGGTCATAGTGGAAAGTGTATGAGCTATTTCCAACTGTTATTTCTGGTCCATGTTCCCAAGATTTGCTACTACATGGGATATTCAGATTTTTATGGATTTTCCAGTGGAGATATTTACACACTCCATTGTTTTGCATTGTATAATAGCCCGCACCAGCAGAACTTTACAACTGGATGTCAGGCGGCTCACATGCTCTACTTCTGTGTGGCAGAACCTGCACTTGTTGTTATTGCTGATATGATTCATCTTTTTAAAGGTATTAGTTTTCAAGCCGTGATCTTGAGCGGCCATTATCATTCTCTCCTGATCATAGTGAAGAGATCTTTATCAAGCCAATCTACAGAGCCTTCTTTATCTATATATTCCTGTGATAGTTCATCCAGGAAATACTTTGCACGCTGTTGGTTAGCTCATTCTTCCAGATTTCTCCAATGAAAGGTGTATTTTTGCGGACTCTTTTGGGGTATTTCCGTTGCGGGCTTGCTTTCTATTTCTATCTCATTTGTAAGAAAATCTTGTGCAAATTGGTTGGCCAATTTTGTGATGGAAGTAGTTCTACTGACTCTCTTTTCTTGGTGATCATATACCATTTAGAGGTTTGGATTCTGGGAGCTAATCAGATATTGCTCAGTGCGCACACTAGTGGTTCGCTGTAGGTGGATAATTTCTTACAAACCCATCCCTCCTGCTCTTCTTGGTTTCTGTATATTATTCGGTATAATGTTAAACTTTTTCTTGTTTTAGTGTATAGTCTGTTAATTTCTTTCTGCGTCCAGTCAATAATACCAAAGCTATACGTCACCATTGCATGGCTATTGGTTAATGACTTTATGCGTGTGTGATCATGTGTTCAAGTATCATGTGATTGCGCACGCACACATGCACACATATTTTTATAAACATATATACGTGTGAACACGCACATTGATATCTAAAAGTACTCATGCATGTTTATATTTCTTTTATATTTTTTTATCAAAATATATATTATATATATTTCATTGATATATTTCGTGGATATATTATACATATTTCGCTGATATATTTCATTTTATATTCAGCATATTTTATAAGTTTACTAATAATGTTTATTTGAATAAATATATTTTCTAATATAGCAATGCATTCATAATTTCATTTAAAGATGTTATGGTTTAAATTAAAAGGTTTATGTATGTAAATTCAGAATATATACATTTCGTAAACAAATATAGATTCCAAGTAATATATATATATATATATATATATATATATATATATATATATATATATATATATATATATATATATATAAAGTGTTGGGACGATTAATCGGAATCGGAATCGGACTCGGGAATCGAAAAAATCGACAAATTTGTGGGTATTGGAATCGAAAAAATTAATGCCTATTTTCCGATGCCAAAACGATTCTTTTAATGATCTTTTGTTATTTGATTTTGTTTAAAGCAAAATATTCCATTGCTTGTAATAATGATAAAACAATAACTATTTATTGATTTTAAAATACCAGTATAGGTGAAATAGATATGTCATACTCAACAAGTGTAGTTTTACGTTTACGAAAATATCTGCATATTTAATATGTGTTTATTACAGATATCGTGGAAAATAACAATTGTATAGTTAAATATTAATATTTAGAGATTTATAAAGAATCGGAATCGAAATCGGTAATTGAATCGGAATCGGGAATATATATATATATATATATATATATATATATATATATATATATATATAAATATATATAAAACTTTTGATTTTTCTTTGGAAGTATGGATTCGAACGCCTTCCGATTTAGGTCTAAGGACTTGAAGTCAAAATCTTCGTAAACTTAAATTGCGACACTTAAACTTAATTTTTATTTAATTTTACAATTCATCCCCGTTTGCTATCTTGTCTTATCTACCATGTTTCTCTCTATTACTGTAAATTCTAATTTCTACTAATATGGTGATTGTTGTATATTGAATTTACTTCAAATATTACTACGTAATCGTTGTGTCTAACTTCTGGTTTTCCCAGTTTAATAAGAGTCATTGCATGCTGTGTAAGTACGTTTGGAACAGTTTTTGTAACGGTTATTATAGTCTTTAATATACAATAGTCTTTCGCGTTGCAAAAAGAACACTGCATCGAGGCTGTACACTATGATACCTTTCTCTTTATCTCTTTCCATTCTATGTTGACTGTTCTTTCGTCATTTAATTCTCCCGCAGTAGCTGCGAAGGCTATTTGGATTCTTGTTCTCGCTATAAATGAGCTTTCCTAAGCACAAAGTCTCCGCTTGAATTTGCCTTGGGTCATTCCTATGTATGTTTCTGGTCTGCTACTTGTTTACTTTGTGATCGTCTCATCATATAGGAAGGATTTTATCTTTCCCTTATCCCCTACTGGCTAATTTTCCTTGGATCTGCAAGGGCAGCCAGCGCTTTCTTTTACCTTCGGTCCCTTTGAGATGATGGTTTTATTAGACTTCATCACCTCATCAGTATGTGCGCACAAGCAAGTAGGTGAAAAAACATATAAATAAAAATAAAATATTATTATATACTTGTGTGTATGCATGGATGTGTACGTATATATATATATATATATATATATATATATATATATATATATATATATATATATATATATACAATTCCATCGCCATTTCAGGTGAAAACACATTCAAGCAGAGACTGAAGCAAATTCGATATCATCAACCATGACTTGGTCTTCCATATTGGATTTGAAACCGAGGGTAACGATGTTTTTGTGACCTTCTATAACTTTATATATCTCTATATTAATAAAATCAAGTCAATTTCACATTTAGAAAAATATAAGAGGGACACAAGACCAGAAGCTACATATATATGCAATATGGTTACATTTCCTGTTTACACATGCTTTCCAGATCTTATCATTCAATGTCATTTTATTTTTGTATATCTGTGACACGGTCAGGCGTCCTGATTTTGAATGATGGTCACTGTTAGATAGTGCGGCCCGAAAAGCGGAATTGGCGCTAGTGGTGTTTTGTTTAAACGATTGTTTGTTAAATATGGAAACATGCAAAATAAGGTCCATCTTTCTTAATTTAAACAAAAAACACTTACGTCTAAAAATAGAAATCAGATGAACAATACATGGAATGTCTCGGTCGATATTCGATCATTCTATGTCAACGAAATCGAGTATCTAGCAGATTGAGTTACGCTTACGTGTAGATCGGAGTCTCTGGGCGAACGTGACAGAAATCATATAAAAAACCGTGCAGTTTTTTGCAAGGAGGTAGTCGGCCGGCGGTACTGGTGAAGAGACAATCACCTCGAGTTGAGTAAGCCGCGCCATCTGGTCCCATCCTTAGAATCGAGATGCCTGGCAGTGTTGATTAACCCCCCCCGTTTTTTTCTACATATAACAAGCGTTGTTGTTCTTTTTGTGACGTTATCATCATCACCAACACCACACAACAAAACGTCTTATATCCTATATTAAATTCCTACCGAAATAACTCTCCTAAAATAGTAATATTTTAAGGAGGAAGAAGGTGATTTTACCCTGTTTAAAAAAAAGTACCTCCCAGGTAAAACCGGAAATTGCGTTACTTTACCTTTATGATACTTGTCGGATAGTCAGTATATATATTTTCAGTCTGAACTTTTAACATTTACCTCTTAAGTCTATCATACGTAAATACTAACCACTTCCTTATGTTGTCGCTATTACATTCCTGACAATTTGATTGGCTTTGCATGATTAATGGAATGC
The DNA here is from genome assembly GCF_053919585.1 of Euprymna scolopes. Lineage (NCBI taxonomy): Eukaryota > Metazoa > Mollusca > Cephalopoda > Sepiida > Sepiolidae > Euprymna > Euprymna scolopes. Next base: position 67,694,436 of record NC_136482.1, on the reverse strand, counting down.
CATTTAAGAAAGTTTACCCACACCACTCGGCAACAAACAACATGAAGTCAGTGAAGCTCGGCCTCATAAAGACTTTCTCTTTAACGAAACAAAAATAATACATTTCACTTATATCTTTTAAATTTTGCATGTATTTTAGTACTAAAGATAATTTTACTCAATCGAACACCAAACAATCATCAAAGGTGACTAGCCAACGTACTTAACTGTTCGCTTCCTTTAACCATTAGGAAAAGATCTACTAATTCCAGAATACATTCTGGAAAACATTAACATACGCTTTTCGCTGATTAATGTTGCCTTTTCCTCTTCTTCTTATTTTTCATTTTCATCTAATTCGCTTCGCCGAAGTCGGTGGCTTATTTTCTTTCGACGCCGGCAAAAAACTTGTGCATAAATACTAACTCTTAATTTCTGTGCCTTTTAAATTGCATACAAAAATTAAATACTAGGTAAATTGATCATATTCCTTTCAGATCTAGCTAATAAACCTCATTCGATATCTTTTACTTTTAATAATAAACAAGTGAAGTACGCATGATCCCCCTTGCGTGCACAGTGAAAGAAAGTGACCAAGTTCAACATTTGTCCCGCCCTTCATTTAGCCCATAAAGTCCTTAGGGGACTTCAAAACCTGGTTAAAATGAACAAACGGTGCAGTTTTAGGCCTTAATACAGGGTGTCCCCCCCCAAAAAAATGGGCCCCAACTATAATTAGGCCTCGTTTCTTCGTGTTTTGTCCGAATGAAATTAAACTTTGGTCATAACCAGTTTATTATATTCAAAACGTCACATCAAAACACTAGGGTCTTTGGCCTTTTTTCTCCGTTCTGCAGTACATGTTCTAGATGGCCTCCATTTAGCTTTTGTTTTTTTGGGGTTACCCTGTATATGTAAATTTGAGTTCTGCAAGACAAAGAAATGATTAAGTTCCTCATATGCCCTCGCCGTTTAGACCCAAACGTATCCAAGGACTTAACATATTCAAATTTGAGTTCAGCACCATGTAAAACTGCTAAATAGACATACACAGAAAACAGTGGACAAATATGGTGAAATAGTCCCCAAAATGGAGTGTTTTTATTAGCCCTAAAAGAGCCCCTGGGGCACACACAAGAGTTATCGCGAAGTATAGACTAACAAAATTATATAGAAATCAGTTAGTTATAACTTTTCAGAAAGTTTTATTCTTGCCAGTTTAACCCGAAAGGCATCCCTAAGGAGCAACCGGAGTTTTCCCGGAAAATCCGTTCTGTTACTTTTGTTTTACTCATATCATGTTTAATGTTTGTACAAAGTTAAAAAAAAATTCCAAGGGCAGTTATTGAAAAAAAAATGCCGACAGATAAATGGACGAATGGACAAGCGTGAATTTACATGTCCACGCTCCTTTTATCTGAGGACCAAACATAAACAAAAAAGAAACAAAGCATCGTTGCTCCAGGCGCCAGAATAAAGCTAAACGATTTCTGGATATGATGTTTAAAAAACCTATTTTAAGCGTTTTTCTAATTAAAAATAAAATAGTGTCGAGTTATAACAAAATATATTGTGGTTTAATTATAGTCAAAGTTGAGTCTCGATATCTAATACATGTCACAAACCATGCGAGCATATAATGCTGAACAAGTACCTATTTATTGTTTAATTTTTTATCGATTATCAAAGCTGAACTAGGGGTCCCTGTAACGACTATTAGTTTATTTCGTAACTTAGCGAGAGGATTTACACGAATATAGTTTTCAAGTAAAAAAAGACAACAACAACAACAACAACAGTATTCGTTTTCAAACAAAGCCAAACAAATATATTTATATATAAACTACTTGATCAGTTTACAAAAAAAAATGTATAGATTGTATTTTTTGATCCACTATGTAGTTGAGCGTGATTAGAAATGGGAATTTTATCTCCTAAGCAATAACATATATATTTCAAATATTACTTTCTTACGCCATGAGCATGGAATATGTGCCTACATTAAAGATGGCTTCCCATATGGTAGGAATATCTTTAGTAAAGACCATAATTAACCTTATATGTGCTTCCGGGTTGCAGTTGCTTACACCACCGCATTTATATTTGCCCTCTATCGCCCCCACAACAGTGGAGTTACCGTCTTTAAGAGTATATATGAGAAAATTGACCACATCCTGTCTGTTCATCCTTCGGCTAACATTCACATTTGCTGTAACTTCAATGTCCATAACGTGGAATGGCTGACCCACTCAAATAAGACAGATGATGAGAGGAGGTTCTGTAATGATTTTGCCATTGCCTATGACCTCACTCAGATTGTTCGTGAGCCCACCCGTGTGCCCGATACTACCTGTCAATATGCAAGCCTTCTAGACCTTTTTCTCTCAACTTCCCCTTAGCTATGTTCATGTTCTTTTCTATCACCTCTGGGATCCTCCGACTACTCCGAAGTCTTTAGACGTACCTCTCCACCGTATATACCGATACTCTATGGCTGACTGGGATAGCTTCCGTACATTCATATCTGATTCCATATTTAAAAGGGATGTGTCCAAGTATAAAACCTGGCCGAATGGTTAATTGTAGGCATACACCGTTTCATACTATCCAAAAATTTCCAACAAAAACCTAACAGCCAGCTACGGTTATTCTCAGAATGTGCTGCTGCTATCACGCACAGAAATCACTTATTCCATAGCTACCAACGTAATAGATGCACTGAGACTAAAACTGCCTTAAAGACTGCAAGCAACTGCTGTAAAAGAGTAATAAAAATACTGAGTCCGTTAAATCCAAAGTAGTTGAGCAGCAGCTTGGTTCCCACCAGTTTTCGAAAGTAACAAATAGGACCCTGAACAGAAGCGTGCATTCTATCCCAACCATTATCAATGGACCAGAGGTTATCTCGTCAGCGTCAGACAAGGCCAAACTATTTGCAAAGAACTTTGCAGCTAATTCTACCCTATGCGACGAAGGCCATCAACTCCCCATATTTCCTCCTATAACACAGAACAAGCTAGGTAATATACAAATATCCGTGCATGAGGTCGCCAAGCTAATAAAAAACCTAGATTCCAGTAAAGCAACTGGCCCTGATGGCATCCCAATTATAGTGTTAAAAAAGCTTCAACCAGAACTCATACTTATAAAACTGTTTAAGCATTGCCTTAAGGAGAAGTGCTTTCCGACTCCCTGGAAGACCTCATCAGTATGCCCTGTATTTAAGAATTCATGTGATGAGTAATCTCCCTCTCAGTACAGACCAATAAATCTCCTCTGTGTCATGAGTAAGTTGCTGGAATCCATATTAAATAGAGAATAGTCAACCACCTCAGCAGAAATAACCTTCTCAGTGACACGCCACATGGTTTCAGTTCTGATAGATCTACAGCAGGTGTGCTAACGGTTATATATCATAGGATTAGCGAATCTCTCAACAAAGGCTTCCTTTCTAGGGCAGTAGCTCTTTACATATCTAAAGCCTTTGATATGTATGGCATAAAAGTCGTACTTCACAAGATTTCCAGCTACGGTATAACTGGACATGTTTTTTCAACCATTAAATTATTTCTTTCTGATAGGCTCATAAGAGTAGTGGTTGATGGGCAGAAATGAGAGGCCCGCAGTATTAATGCTGTAGTCCCTTAGGGGTCCATACTGGGCCCAACTCTCTTCCTGATCTACATCAATGATCTCCCAAAACACATACTATGACATCTATGCTGATGACACGACCATCTATGATTACTGTAAACGCAATAACCTTTATCCCGAGTGGCTTCTGGGCCTTGATAAATGGTGACCTCCATGTTAAACAAAACGTATTTACGTTAGTTTTTTTTACGATGTACAATATTTCCAAGTCTTTTATTCCATTAGACTTTAAAATTTACCGTTTGAAGACGTTAAATTTACTTGCATATGTTTTCACTAATTGATAGCATTTTAGAACGACAAATGAAAAAAAAAACTAAGGTGAAATATTAGAGACAAATACAAACGATCTTCGGGACAAACTTTTTACGAATAGTGAGAAGTTCTTGATTACTATGGGGTTTGTGTAGGGGAGGTAATAATTATTAAGAAAAAATCGTTATCACGATAATGTTAGATGTAGTTTTGACTGTGGCGTTGCTAGAAATAGATATAATAATTTATTATAACCAATGAATAATCTGATCATAGTGAATTTATATGTAAAGTGTGCATTTGCCAAGTTATAATGCTTTTTTTCCTTAGGGAAATAACTGATGTATTTTATTTTATATATATATATATATATATATATATATATATATATATATATATATATATATATATATATTAAAGCTGTTAACAAGGGAAGGGAGTTTTTGTATTCATGGTAAAACGAAGGACAGAGGGAAAACATTCGATGGAGCTTGAGAGAAAAAAGAAAAAAAAAACTTAAACAAATAAGGGGTAGAATCGGCCGACCAGGTTTCGCCCTACCTTTTCCCAGCTGAATCGAGGGTTTTTGTTCTGTATTGGGAAACGAGTTAAAACGGGCTGAACGACTAAAATAAAATAAAATTATCAGAATGACGAACAAAATAGGGGAAACGACTAAATTTTCCATTGTACAATTATCATAACGCTAGATTTATTTTAGTCGTTCTTCTATTTTTTTTTCTTTTGTATCTCTTCCAACTCATGTTTCCTGTGAACGTTAAGCCGAGGAGTTTGAGCGAAGTGCGTTTAGGTAAGGTATCTTTAACCATAGCTGTTGGTGGTTGAGAAGGTTACTTGTAATTATTAAAGGAAACGAGCTGTGTCTTGGCAGCATTGAATGTGATCATCAATTTTTGTTCCGATTCCATTACAGACTGGATGTCTTCCTCTCAGTTTTCCGCTGTTGTCCTTGAAATGTATCCATTCTTTTTTCCCTCGTGCCTGCTATAGAGCGTGGTGTCATCAGCAAATAGTTTTACTTTAATATTCATATTTCGTTTTTCTTCATTTATTTATGTATATCGTAATTAATCACATATATGAGTAGTTCATATCTTTCCATCCAGTGTCTTCTTTTTAACCCTATATTTCGGTGTTATAAAAAGAATATACGACTAACATGCATGTCGAATTTTCCTTCCGTCCATTTATTACACTGGTCAACACAATATTTTTGGCAGGCAATGTAAGACTGGTTTCTGGGGTTTTCAAGGGCGCTGAATCCGAATCTGACATTAGTTTTTTTTCAAATTGGCTCTAGTTTTTTGAGATATCACAGGGGGGTCGTTTGTCTGAAATCACCCATTCGCGACCATAGCTAAACGTACAAAAAACGGCTAAATAGTGCATAAATGTCAGATATTGATTTTTATGATAATCTTAAACCACAAAGACAGTGTAAAATCTCAATCTAACAAGTTAAGTTAGATATAACATCATTTCATTTATCCTATAACTGAACACTTTTCATAGATTTCGAGGATATAGAAAAAATTTGCTAAAAATTATCTGAATTTTAATTCTCCAAGTGAAAAAAAACATTTACATAATCAGTTATATATCATAAATTAATGCAAAGCATTATACACTAGATTCTTAGTTACAATGAACACACAAAACAATATTTTATTCACAAAACTAAAATTGACGTTTATACGATCTTCGCTTGTGAGCAACTTTTGGGCAGTCTCTCAAAAGGTTCCAGCAGTAGTCTACCATCATGTGCTCATCCCATTTGTCTTGATACCTCTCTTCCATTGTTTTGATGTCTTGATGGAATCCCTCTCCCTGCTCCTCACTGTAATCATCAAGATTACCAGGAAATCTTTCGAGGTGGCTAAACAAGAAATGAACTTTAATGCTCATATTTGCCCCTAGTTTTCCGTCTGCAGTAAGCATCTTACGGACCAATTGCTTGTAATTGTCAGCTTTGTGATTTCCCAAAAAGTTTGTCACTACATCTGTGAAGGACACCCAAGCATTTAACCCAACCGTGTTCATATGATTAGTGAAGTCAGAATCCCTCATGAGCGTTCGAATCTGAGGTCCATCGAAGATGCCACCTTTAGCTTTTTCGATGGAAAGACCTGGAAATTGCCTGCATATGTACTTGAAGCAATCCCCATCCTTGTTCAACGCCTTAACAAACTGCTTCATGAGCCCTAGTTTTATGTGCAATGGAGGGAAGATGATTCTATCCCTGGGTACCAAAGGCTCATTGATGACGTTGGCTGTGCCGACTTCGAGACTTTCTCGTTCTGGCCAGTTCTCCCTTCTCCAGTGCTGGATTCTTGCTCTGCTATCCCACAAACAAAGAAAGCAGGGATACTTTGTGTACCCACTTTGCTGACCAAGCAGAAAATTCACCATTTTCAAGTTCACACAAATCAGCCATTTATGAGTGTTGTAATTCAGCTTTTCAAGAACAAATTTGATAGCATCATACTCTTCTTTCATCTCGGTAGAATGGCCAATTGGTACAGTAGCAAACTTATTGCCATTGTGCAAAAGTACAATTTTAGACTTGCTTTCGAGCTATCTATGAAGAGACGCCAATCTGCTGGGTCATATGATGAGATCCCCATGCAGTTAAGAAGTGCAGAAACGTCATTACAAAATACCAGGTCGTCTTCTTTAGAAAAGAAACGGAGCAAGCTGCCTTCCTTTGTCCTATAGTATGTTACTTTTGTGCCAGAATCAAGAATGTTTTTCTCTTGGAGTCGTGATGCAAGAACTTCAGACTGCTCCTTCGACAAACAAAGGTCTCGCACTAGGTCATTAAGTTCAGATTGATTGAAAAGCTGAGGGCCATTTGAGGGTTCTTCATAGTCACTACTGCTATCATCACTTGATATTGAAAGATCAGCTGGAATCTCTTCGGTTTCATCGATTTCAGGCAAACTGGTGAAACAGGCACAGGTAGATCCTCAGAGTGCGCAACAGGACGGATAGCAGAATCCAGGCTCGGATACTGCCAATTTGCTTTCTTGTGCTTGTTAAACCCCGTCATGTCATTGAGACAGAAGTAGCAGTCATCAAAATGATTGTTGGGCTCTCTCCACACCATTGGTACAGCAAACTTCAACTTCAGCTTACCGTTGGTCAAACCGCGGAGACTTTCTACACAGGTTTTGCACACCATATGTGGGGCCCAAGACTTGTCTTGGTCACCAAGTATCATATCGAAGTATGCTTTGTACGCCCTCTTGACAAAGTCTGTAATATTCCTCTTTTGTTGTGCCATCATATACTGTCCACAGATGTAACAAAAGACACCCGGTTCATATCTGCAACATCTTCTAGAAGAACTCATTTTCTCTCTGGAACTCATTTTCAACTGTGGAATTAAAAAGAAAATTCTTAATTACTGTTTAATTTATACTGCAACTATATTTATGGAACATGTTATTAAGTAATTACAGTATATAATTATATAAAAATTCTCCCTATATAAATAATTATATAAAAATTCTCCCTGAAATATTTCAATATATACATAATCATTATAATGATTCAATAATATCAGAAAATTATTATTTACTGCTTCTATATTAAAGTATTTCAGGGAGAATTTTAGCAGTTTAGGTTTATTTGGGACTATCAGTATCTTCTAAACTAGAGCCAATCTGGCAAAACCAATGTTATATTCGTAATCAGCGACCTTCAAAACCGCAGAAAACACTCCTAGATGGTCTGCCAAAGAAAAAAAATAAAAATTTGTTGACCAGTGTTATCAATATCGTTGGATGTAAAGATATTTTCTTGTTTCCTCATCACATTTAGTACCTGTCACTTTTTTCTTTAAAAATTCTCTATGACAAATCCACTCACTGGTAGTTTGCATGTCTTTAAATGTGATGAAGTGTCTTTGACTGGTGGTGATTGGTTGTTCACAAACCGGTCATTAGCAGACCACGCACACACATACATGTTGTCGTTTTATAAAATAGCACAGTTTTCATGGATGGCAGTGGTGAGGCTGTAGTAAGAAGTATTGGATTATTCTTTTATAGTAATGTTTATTAGTTTGAGTGATTGCTGTATCAACTATATAAATTCATATCAATTCTGATTGCCCCGAAATTACAAAAGATATACGAGAGAAATTTACTTTGTCGAACGTGTAAAAACAACGAATAATACAAAAATGCATATATATTATATATTAGTATATTTTTAACTTTCCTTCGTTCATTTGATATTATCAGTAATCCATAGGCATTAAAATCCGTAATTATATATCGTGGAATAGTTTTTTGCGAATCATCAACAAAAATATGTATTATATTTTTACGCTTATATCTCAATCTATTTAATCCAAATACGCAATTTTATTTATAAAAAAATGGTGTAAAATTTCTGTTCCCTAACCAGCATATTCATTATTAAAACCTCATTTATTTTGTTATAATTACTAATACCTTATATATATATATACGTATACAGGCACATTATGAATTATTTCCGAGACAAAGTCGAAATAATATAACTGACGTAATGTAGAAAATAATAAACTAAAAAAGTCTAAATACATTTCCGAACATGATGGCATAACATAGCCGCTATTCAGTCGAATATGCTAATTTCGTACAAACGTCAAATGTTTGTGACTATTGTTATATTAAACATATTGATAGAAAAATATGTACACCTCTTAATATTTCTCCACATCAATTCTTTCGTGTTTACACCATGGAAACATAGTAAAATTTGCTGTTTTTTTATTCTAAAATACAAAATGGGCATTATAGTCGATGATAAGTGGAGTGATATCATTGCTGTTTTTTCTAGAATAGTGTTTCCTCCTCATACTGTTTGGCCATCACTAAGAGAAGTAAACACATCTTCATTTTGACTTTAATTCAGTCTCCCCATTTTTTTTCTCAAAAATTGAATGCTTAATTATTAACTTCGACAGTCAACGTTTGCAACAAAAATATGATCCGTGTTTAACGAAACCATTATAATACATAACAATCCAATTGAATTTACTAATTTCATTATTTTTTGTTGTTGTATAGAACATAATGTTAGAATATTGCGTTCACCATAACACTTGACGTTTTTGCTTTTAATTATACCAATGAGTAGACTACCTGTGACCCGTTGGGTAAGTATGTTATATTAGCAATGGAATTAATGTATGAGCGTGACACTTGTGACGTAAAGAAAATAGTTTTTGTGAAATAACAGAAACATTTCGGTGAAAGTATATTAAAATGAAAAAAGAGTATAGATAGATCTCTATGAGTCGTTCTGTTTATAATTGTTTATTTTTGAAAAAACCTTACAGCCATTGAATTGAAAGTGGTTTGCCATACTTATAGGTAAATGTTCACTGAACAAATACCATAATACTTAAAGTTAAATTCAAATTTTGATATATTTTTTTAAAATGAAATTGTTAGTTGAAAGGACAGAATAGTTAAAAACGTTCTCCCCATGTTAAGACTTGCTATTTAAATAGAAAATTAAAATAAAATGTAACTTTTTTTTCATTTATCTTAAACAAACATTCATGACCCATTGGGTCAAATATTTAATTTATACTTTAATAATTAGGTCAATAAAACAAATTAAGACAATGCGGAAATGAACGATGTAAAAAAAAAGCAGAATGTATTAAGAATTGTTTATTTGGATAATTTAAACGCGAAAAAAAAACAACAAAACAATTGGGATGATCGTAACGATTTTATTTACGCTGTTATCGGTTTATGCTTAGGTACTCATGCGCAACCGGAAGTCGTAAACCGGATGTATGGTAACAACATCCGTTATAAGGGCATTTGAGTTTTATAATTATATAGATTTAACTAAAACAGACAGCTATAATAACTGACAAATACTACACAGCGTAAGGCATTTTATTTATCACCTTCTATACAAATAAAACTACTCGAGAGTATTGTGTGCATCTATATATATCGGACATCAGTTTGTACATTGCGTTTTTACACATTTAAATTGCTATAAATTATTTGAATTGGATTTGATTGAAAATCATTTCAATTAGAAATTAAAATAAAATAAGAGAAAAAAAAACGAATTTTCAAAATCTATTTACAGAATTGTAAATAATTTGAATTCGAATTTTATTCCTAAACAATTTCTACACGATCATAGTCATTCTATTATTCTTATAAAATTGTTACATAAATTGCAACGATAATACAAGACAAACATACATATACTCTCCCACACTATCCCCTCTCTAAATCTAGGTATATATATATATATATATATATATATATATATATATATATATATATATATATATATATATATATATATATATCCAGTGGTGTTAGTACAATACCATGATATATAAATTATTACGATGCGATCCGGAAGAACATATGTCGGGCGAAGTCCCCTGTGAAAAATCTATGACTCTACAAAATTATAGTACCTCCATAAAGCATCATAATAAATACGTATATATATATATATATATATATATATATATATATATAAATACTATATAATATATATATATATATATATAAGCCCCCCCCCCGCTCTTTGGGTAGAGCACTGTCGTAAATAATCTCACCCGCTACGTAATTGGCTGAAAAATGCGAAGCTCGTTGTTTGTTTGTTTACATACAGATGGTTTGAGCACTGTAAAAGTGGCGGCATATGTCTATTCAAATAGACATTCCGACGAGTTATTCGCGGGCGTCGCTTCTGTGGTTGAGTGGGAAAACTGCCGACTATCAACACGACGGTTCTAGGTTCAATCCTTGGCTTGGGAGAAATGCTAGTCTAGCGGCACTGATGAGTTGTGATACAACGAAACAGGACTGTATGTCCATCACTACACACACACACACACACACACATATATATACGCATATATATATATGCACACGCATATATATATATGCACACACATATATATATATACACACACACACACATATATATATACACGTGTATATAGTGCTTTTAATGATGGTTACAGCCTCTTATGACATGTTGTCTGGTTTAGACCAGTGAGACTCATAAAATGGGTTGCAAAAACTTTTTATTACAGAATAGTATTCAATGTCCTACATTTATGCGCAATACCAGATAGACTGCGATGGTTGTGGCGAACACACAAAAAAAGAAAAAACAACAACAAAGATTATGATTACGCTATTATGAGACGTAATTGGCTAAACCCAGAAAGAAAAAAGAATATTTGTGCATAAATGTCATTGCAGAAAATTAGTCTAGCTGTCCGCCGACCATTTGGGAGGTCAGGATAGAGGTTAGGTGACAAAAGTATCTTGTACTTAGCTAGTTTGCGTAAGCCAAAATCTAAAATAAAAATATCAGGAGGAAATAATATCTCCGATAAATCGAGAAGGTAGTAGTATAATCCAATTTTAGCACAGTCATTTTTTTTTCTCGGGCATTATTCATATCATATTGGTACAGTTCTGCTCTCATAAGTATTTCATGGGGTTTTCATTCAGAAATTAATCCCTCCTTGTCAGGCAATGAATCTTCACTTAGTTGTATTTCCTGTTTCAGCGACTTCGTTAGTCGCTTGTTGTAAACTGTAAACTTGTTGTTAATCAGTATTTTGCTACCGGCAAAAGTACGCCATTTTATTCTAGTGCCTTTGTAGTCATTTGCCATATATATGCATTTACATTTATATGCATCACTGCTCGATATCCAGCATAGGTTCCAGAGCTCTGTCTTTTTTCTATTACACAGGAAAATCTGTAGGCGGTTTTAACAAGAGGAAATCATCATCATTAACAGGAAAATAAGAGAAAAATTGCAGGGAAATGTTGCCAATTAATAACACGCATATATTTTAAATTAGTTTAAGTCACATATATATGACTGGACATATTGCTGAAATCCCCATTTAAAACATACAATCCTGACGGTTGAAAATAGTAGATTGAAAATCGGTAACAGACAAGAAATGTAAAAAGGTAAAGTCAATGACTTAATTTGAGGTACCACGTGGTGTAAATGTGTTTTATTAATTGATAAATCATTTTCATTTAATTACTTAGTTTTCTTTTTCAGTTGTGATTCTTACTATAAATATTACAGCCCTATATTAAGAAATAGCTGAAACGTGTCTTATCCTTTCGAATTTAGCAGTCACACGCCCGATATTCTGAGTATATATAATACAGTAAAGAAATACATAATCATAAAATAAAACTTATATTTTCGTATGGTGCATAGTATTACGGACAGAACTTAATAAAACATTATTAACTTGACTTATAAAAATAAATCTAAATTCACTTACATTATTTTGATATAAAATAGATATAAAAAAAAATGAAAGTTAAAGTTAAAATGGTTATAAAAATTCATAATTCGTGTCTTGTGACTATGGAAGTGAATTTTAAACGTTTGGATTTGCAAATGGTTTTTGTGTCCATGTTATGCACACTAAAATTCTTTAAAAACTCCAACAGTAACTTAAGAAGTATCTATATTAAGAAATAGATAGTTTCAAACTGATTAGTAAAATTATACAGAAATCGATATATATATATATATATATATACATATATATATATATATATATTTCATCTGGATACTCATGAGGAGTTTCCATCACCTTATCCCTCATTGCATTAAGCTAAATAAATTTGAATATAACAAACACACGATCCTTTAAGCCTAGCAGTTGTTCTCCGAAATTAATATTAATCGATTAATTAGATAACGTGTGGATCATGTAAAGATAAACATAACTAACTTTACATATATTAGACATTTAGGAATATGCATATGTTTATCCAATATTTTACAAATGGAAATCAGATGTCAATTAATAAGTATATTGAAAATTCCAATCTTGTATTTTAATGAATTTTGAGAGCGTAATATAGGAACGATGTTCGTTCGGAAATGTTAATATTTCAGGATTGTATTTACTTTAATATATAGCATAATAAGCAAGATTACTAGAATTCACATTTTTCTTTATATTCCTTAAGCTTAAGTCTTTGATACATTTTCTAGATTCACAATCACGATTTCTTGCAGAATTAGACAATAGGCATAGAATTAAGTATGGTTATATGTCAGATTCAATCTTTTGACAGGGTATACATTTTTGTAACCAATTTTCACCCCAAACAAGACACAGTGCCACTTTTAAGTAGAGGGCTACTATCGAGGACATAAGTTGCAGGCGAATTATGAAGGGAGATGAGTAGCAAGATTTTTGTTTACATTATACTTGAACTTATGCATATCAGTACAGTTGGGAAAGCAGAATCCCAGACGGGAGTTCCATAGTCTTGCAGTATGGGAGTAAAAGGCTTTTTTACACCTAGGGATCTCTACTGTAAAGGGATGGGACACAGTTGCTCGTTGGAGTAGTCACGTCGAGGAGGTAGAAGTGCTTGTAGTTCGTCAGAGCATTCAGCATTAAAGTAGAACGAGCAGAGAAATGCAACATTTCGTCGGTGGGACAGAGATTGGAGCCTAGATGAGAGTTGGCGACTCTGTTTTGAACTCTGTCCAGAAGTGAGAGACAAGGAGCAGATGTACCAGCCATAATGTGACAACAGTACTTCATACATTCACGAATGGTGGCCTTATAGAGGCACAGGATACTTTCAGGCGTTAATAGTTTTCTAGCACAGTAAAGAGAGCCCACCTTCTTTGCAGCAGCATTGACAATGCGCTCCATGTATCCATTTCAGTTCATGTTCCTTGTAAACGTCAGGCCGAGGAGTTTAAAGGAAGTACTTTCAGGTAATGTGTTCTTGGCCATTGCTATTGGTGGTAGAGAAGGTTTCTTGTAATTGAAGGAAACAAGCTTAGTCTTGAATATGATCATAGATTTTTGTCCCCATTCCACTATAGATTGGAGGTCATCCTCTAGTGTTTCTGCCATTTCCTTAGATATGTGTTCATTTGTTTTCCCCTCGTGCCTATTATAGAGCGTGATGTCATCAGCAAATATACCCATCTCCGAAACAATTTTATCAGGAAGGTCATTTATGAATATCAAGAATAATAAAGGTCCAAGGATGGACCCCTTAGGTACTATCGCATTTATATCATATTGTTTATATGTACGACTGTCGAGGGCAACTTGGATTTTTCTCTTACTTAAGAAGGATTTAATTACATTATGTATTCTTCCAGTGATACCATATGATCTAATTTTCCTTAGAAGAGAATCGTTTGATACCCTGTCAATAGCCTTAGATATATCGAGGTCTTCCGCTCTACCCTCCCTTGCTTTGTCCAGTGAACGGTATATACGTTCAGAGATTACAGTTAAGATATCTGCTGTGGAACGAGCTTGCCTAAATCCATATTGTTTGTCCGTGAGGAGTTTAGTAGCTGTTAGGTGTTGGACTAGAGCTTCATTAATTAATGATTCATATATTTTGGTGAAAAGTGAGAGGAGGCTAATGGGGCGATAATTTACTGGATCAGTTCTTTCACCAGAATTCCTGAAGACTGGTACCACAGAAGCGGTTTTCCAGCAGTCAGGGAAGCAAGATTGTAAAGCTTGGAGAGAACTGAAGCAACCTCAGCAGAGCATTTTTCTAATAGCACAGCCGGGATGAGATCAGGTCCACATGTTTTTAAGGTGTCTAGTTTTTTTTATGATACCATGTACCTGAGAAGGGCTGATTTTCAAATTGTCTAGTGTGGCGTCTGTCCGCAAAGTCGAGGAAGGAGAGGTGTGCCGAGTCCAGTGTGGAGTTTGAGGCTAACCAACTGGCAAGCAGATTAACCTTGTCTGTTTCCGTGCAAGCAACCTCATGATTGTTTTATAGTGGAGGAATCGTTGATTGCCCATTATTTAATACACTGTTGTAGATTTTCCAAAAAATCATGGGTTTCTAATTTCTGTGCTTCGATGCGTTTTCTGGTGGTTTCAGTGTAATCAGTCTTAGCTGTCGCTATTACTCTCTTACAATTGCTTCTAGCTTCTATATACTTCTGTTTGTTGGTACTGGACTTTTGCCGGTTGAATCGGCAGAACGCATGCTGCCTTTGAGCAATGCCAGCTGCACAAACAGAAGTAAACCATTGGTGAGAGTGGGCTTGCTATAGAATTTCCGTGTGGGAACATGTGCTTCGCTTAAAGTTCTGAACCATTCAGTGGTCTCATTTGCACACTGTTCCGCAGGAAGAGAACAGATGTTTTGTCATAGGACATCTCTGATGAGTTTCCTGATGGCTTCCCAGTAAGCCTTTTTGTAATACCTCATTGTTTTAAGCAGTGGGTCGTCAGTTTTAGGGCCAGAATTTAGTGTGATTTCTACCATTATTAACGCGTGATCAGCATTCCGGAGTAGGCTATGGTCATTTGTTATACAGTCATCGGGGACTGTTGTCAAATAGATGTAAAAGTGAGGCATGTTGATCTTGCTGGTCTGGGAAACGTGTCGGAAATGTAAGCGTCTGAGATAGTGAATGAGATACAGAGAAGCTATCTATTGTGCTACCAGCTGCGTCTCTGTAATTATAGAATCCTAGTCAGTTATTGTGGTGGACATTGAAGTAACCAAATACATGTACTTATGCGCTAGTATCGATGGAGAGTGCTATATTTATTCTGTCAGAGACTTTATTTATTAGAGTGCAGTCCTGAGTCGATAGAGAAGTAAAAACACCAGTAACAAAAATAACAAGATTTATCGACTATTAAATCACGAACAATTGAAAATACAATAAATAAAATAATTAATAAAACGTAGTGTAAGTTAAAATAATGTTTTCTTTTTCTTTTTATTTTAAAGGAAATTATGTGATTGTCTTTTAAAGTTTATATTATATATATATTTATATTTTTCCAAAAAAAGTTTGAGTTGTTATTTTTTCAAGAAAAGTTTGAGTGGAACAATTTTGTGTTTGATTTTCTACAAAAGATGAATGATTTTGTTGGACAGCTTTAGATTTTGTTTCTACTAAAGTTGAAAGATTTTGTTATAAAAAGTAAAAATATATTTATTTTCAAGAATGGGTTATTTTTATTTTTAATCGAACAATAGTTGGTTATTCGTTAAGAGAAACCTATTAAGAAATAGGGCATTTCTTCAGAAATATTTTCATTCAACTATAGCGCGGCCGTCAATGACAAATAAAGAGAAGATGGGGTAGGAGACATGGAAAGAAGCTCCCCAACCGGGTAGCTTTCTGCGATGTGATTTATTATGGGGATGAACGAATTGTTTCCAAATTTTTGTCACAAAATTTAATTACGTATGCATCGAGAAGCTTCCGGCTGATTTTGTATTCTTTCTTGTTGCGTTGTTTGGCTTCTTTCCACATCTTCTCGACGTGATTTATTTTAGCCTTCGTTAACCGTAACGTGTTGGAACCTACTCCTTCTCCAACTATTTTAAATGCCTTTCAACAGTCAATTACAGCTGTTGTCCACGACAGAATATATTTTTTGTAAACCCTCCTTGTCGATGGTTCGTATCCTTTGTACAGTCAGAGCAATGCTTTCTTCTGTTCTACTGGACCTACGACCTGTCGGAGATTAATAAGGAAATAATCCTGATAAATGTATCTAATAATGTTTATACATTTAATAACAGTGTGCCCCGACCCAATTCAACATTCTCTCTGAAGATTTTTGTAGTGGACATGTGGTCTGCTTACAAATAATTTTCTAGACACCGAAAAAATCTTCTGATACGCAAGGGGGCACTGTCTCCATTAGTGCATCTCCATTGAAACGGTCGCTCACACACTTTTTTTCTTAAGCGGACACTTCTGTGTACATGTCTTGCAGCTCAATTCCAAGGCTAGTAGCTTTCTCCCTTGGAATTAAATTACCTTTTGCTTAGGCGTCTGTATCATTTTCTCCGACGTACGTAGATTAATCTTATTCTGTAGTCTTCGCTATCTTCGTGCGCTTGGCATACTTCGGTCATTTTCGGCAACTGCCAATCGAGTTCGAGTCAATAAATACAGAGGAACCCAGCAATGTTTGATTGATTGGATGAATTCTCATATATATATATATATATATATATATATATATATATATATATATATATATATATATATATATATATCTTCTTAAGATTAAGAGATGTGGGGTTTGATCAACACTGCTGGGGAGCCATGATTAGATATACTGTTTTGTTATTAAATCCCCGAACGGTGTCTCATGGTAAACAACTGATGATACCTTAAATTACCATAAGTACTATAGTGAATTCGAGAGAGAAAGATTATGCAGTGATTACAGGTCATTAAATGATTACTAACTAAATAGTTTTCTAGCGAATGACAAAAATAAAAATGAAATAGTTTTTTTATAGTTTTAAAAGTTAAAAAACTTTCAAGACTATATATATATATATATATATATATATATATATTATATATATATATATATATATGTGTGTGTGTGTGTATGCCTGAGCTATGAAAACCTGTTTGCTGGGAGGCTAAAAATTAAAATATGAAGCAATAGCTATTACGTTTCGGATTCATGTTCGTTATGCTGTTGTTCAATCTTCACCTAGTTAATTCCATTTTTTAAAAAAAATTTCACACTTTTGAACCCAAGTAGAAAGTCTTGCATGTTCAATACTCTGTATATTAAGTTTTATATATGCAGACTAAAAACTGACAGAGAAGTTTAGTAGGCTAAATTTTTAAAACAAATATATATATATACGCATGCATATATATATATATATATATATATATATATAAAGAGGTCTGTGTTTACTATAACCTATTTTCGTAAAAATTACGCAAGGATAAATCATGTAGAATATCTGCATAAATATAATTACACTTAACAGTTAACTAAAGTCGATCATTCCGTAAGAAAACCAGGAAAAACTAATGGAGAATTAATTAAAATGAATGTTAAAAAATATGAAAATTAGCTAGTCTTTTGCAGATGAATGCAATTTCATGACCATATATTACAATTGTTTTTAAATAAATAGAAAAAGCGTATTTTAATATGAATATCAATACACACACATAAAAAACCACATGCATATATATATATATATATATATATATATATATATATATATATATATATATATATATAAAACATTAATGGCACATCGTTAGAATAATCCTCCCTTTCACTAATAATAATTGGCAAAATTTATTTGATGATTACACCATTATCTAAACAGACAAATTTTATTGCTGTCGGCGATAAAGTTTGTCAGGACAATTATATGGTGTAGAAAAAGCCAAAATTGTCAACTGTTCTTCTTTGGCAAGATAACAATTTAAAGACGAAATAGGGACTGAACTTATCCCGTCGTAAGAATATTTCCCCAGGCGAGCTTCCTTGCACTAAACCACTCATTTCGTGTTATTTCTACGACGATATAGGTTTCTAAACTGGACTATAATTTCTCTTTAAAAAGATACACAACTTTTGTTCCCTGTTTTAATTCTTATTAATGACATTTGTAGGTATTATAATGTCAAAATATATTTAATGGAATCTAAACGCAATACAAATGTTTATGAATATGCACAAATTTTCTGAAAATTCTAATAACTTTTTCTATGTAACAAACAAACAATTTTCGTAACTGATAACGTTTAACCAAATAGTCTTTGATGGGTTGGCGTTATTTTGTTTTATTAATTCCTTTCCAAAATGTTGATATTACAGCTGTTTTCATTAATGTCATTATGTATGTATAGTACTTTTAATTTCAATTCTACTTGAGGTTTTATAGTTGTTGAGACTATTTTAGTGCCTCTATTAGTACTGGCATTACAGTTGCCCGTTTACTATTCTGTACTACTCCACTTCTCGGGTAGGCAATTTGCTTAGTTTATATTCACCTTATGAACTGACGATGACTCTAATATTCAGCAAATTTTTCATAATTATTGATAAGTAATACGTCTTGTTTTCTGCCTTAAATAAATTATTCGTTTATATTTTCCTTTCTCATCAGATTTTATATCTTACAATTTCCGGTTTATGCTTGCATTATATTCTTATTAAAAATTCATTCATTTTCATCCGTGCCATTACGTCATTCTCAATAATGTCACGTCTAGTTTTGTATTTCTTT
The DNA here is from genome assembly GCF_053919585.1 of Euprymna scolopes. NCBI lineage: Eukaryota > Metazoa > Mollusca > Cephalopoda > Sepiida > Sepiolidae > Euprymna > Euprymna scolopes. Next base: position 67,675,459 of record NC_136482.1, on the reverse strand, counting down.
TGCATCTGTTTGCTGCATTAACATGTGATCTGATTTATTGTTTTGTCGTTTTGTTCAGAGAGTCTAAGTTTACTGTCTTCATGGGATTTGGTCTATGTTCGTGTTTATTTACGTCTTTCTAATCGCCTTGTTATTTGCGCATGTACATAAGATCTAATACAGCGCAAAAACTTTGACACACCTGTTCCCGCCAGATCACCGAAGTTATGAAACGATGATGGGTAACCGTTCGGGAAAGCTAGCGGCTGTATGTACCGCACCGTGTCATAAGATATTTCCCGGTTTGTATCTGGAGGTGCATTAATTTACTGCGAGAGATGCACTCCTAGTCTTAGTTAAGACATGCATCTAGGAGAAGGTAACTCTGATGACGTCGACGGCAGGATGTTGGAGGATCTAAGGACAACAGATATGTGCAAACAGGCGAGTCAGATGCTGTGCTAGGGAAGGTAATGGCAATCCACCCCATGTATTCTGCCAAGTTCAAAACTATGTGATTGTCCTCATAGGAATCGAACCAACAATGGACCGAAGCCTATGTAGAACACTAACCATGCTTTTATCTCCGGCATGAACATGCCACAATGCAAGAAAAAGAAGAAGAAAATATCTCTCCTAATATCCTTTACGTATCAATGTCCACTGGATAGTGTTCATGTTATTTCAAAAGCCGTTTCTTTTGCCAGCCTTTCTTGATTATCCATGTATTTTTTTCTCGTTTTTATTTTACTGCTCAATCGTTTTTTGTTTCATTGCCATTATTGGTTGTCTTCACGTTGATTTCGACGTCATTTTTGATATCGCTGTTTATTTTAGCATTTTTAGTTCTTTAGCTGCACACTTCGTGTATACTTTTACGTTACCCAACTTATTCTTTTCTTTCCAATTTACATGAAACGAATGCCTAACATTCTGCGAGTAGGCAGCAGTTTGCAAGGCTATTGCTTTCCTGTTCTTTCATACACATACATGAGCTCTTCCACACACGTATGAAATATATGGTGAGAGATATTACCAATGTATTTATTGCTGTAATTCGATTTCGGAAAAAGAAATAAAGTTTCTCAGGTATTCTGTTTACATTTTTTCGCTCAGTATTATTATTATTATTATTATTATTATTATTATTATTATTATTATTATTATTATTATTATTATTATAATAATAATAATAATAATAATAATAGTAATAGTAATAGTAATAATAATAATAATAATAATAATAATAATAATGAGATCATCATCATCATCATCATCATAAACTTTATTATTATTATTATTATTATTATTATTAAGTGAATCGCAGTAACTCGTTAAATAAGTATTAAATATTAATATAACATCAATTGTTGAACTAAATTCTTGCATTTGCTATTTTCCTTACACGCAATTATTGATGATAATCAGTCTCTTGTTAAGTTAGTAAAACCATAGAGCAATGTAATTTCTTCAATTTTCCTAAACACTAACCCATTAAAAAAACACACTAAGCTAATAAATACGTGAATACACGAAAGGTTTCATTCGAGTCTTTTTACTCTGTTTTTACCTTCTCTTTAATCCTGACTTATTTTCACAACTATCTAATGCACGGTCGAGTGTCGTTTTATCGTTTATTAATAGCTACTGCTTTTAATTTACGCCTTTAATCTTATTTTAATTTCGGAGGTAGTTGTGTTATATCGATGCCAACTCTATGAGAAACCGAGTAAGAGAAATATTGTGTTTAGGACAAATTAATTTAGCATTGAAAAAAGACAAACTCAGATGTCGTAAAAATGGCTGACATTCAAGCAACTATTTACACAATCCTTATCAAAATTACCAGTCGTTTTTAGATACTTTACATCAATTGACTATCACACCAAATTATCATTTTATTATTATTGATTAGTTTAATTATTTTCTACAGACACAAATATTTTTATGTCACCAGAAGAACGAACAATAAAATTAAATTAAAATTAATAACGATCATTTTTTAGACTCATATTCTCTGTTTTATATATCTCTTTCATGAGATGAAATTTTTGCTTTTCTTAGTTTAAACGTAAAAAAAAATTAAAAGGAAAATTGTATCTGTCTTTTTTGCTATGATTTGTGAAATGTCATATTAGCATCTGATTTTTACAATTAATTAGTAGAAGAAACATCAAGTATACAGAATAAAAATACTTAAATATACAGAGATACAACGGCTATCGTAATATTATTAAAATATTCGAGAGAGAGTAGTAACTGCCATTTGTAATCGTTTGTCTTTTGGGTAAGAGTCTTTAATTGTTTGCTTGTTCTCGAGTGCAGATTTAGACAGAATGTCGGTTTTTAATGTTTAAAAATTTCAGCTTTTAATGAATGCAAATCTTCTCAGAATTTAAAGCGTGGGTCGATATTCTCGTCCACTGTTTAAATACATTCATATCATTTTAACATTTCAGACAATCACAAATAATCATTCTGGATTTTAGAGATGAAGATTGATTCTTTATATCATTTGGATACTTTTGACTAATGCTCTAAAGTTGAGCGTTGAGTGGTCCTCATAATTAATTTCTGAATTTAACAATCGGGGATTTATGTTTTCTCCGTTAGAATTCTATTTAAGCAATAAATAATTAAATAAAAATATATATAAAAAAAACTAAAATTAACATATCATACACGGATGTGCGTGGAATATAAATTCATCACAAGCACACACAATATCCGGGCAAAGAATTACCTACCACCTAAAATTAAGAATGGCATTTTTATTATTTCAGCATGATGCTTACATTTTTCTTAATATAAAAAAAGACACAAGAAAATTTTAAGCTTTTTTTAAATGAAACTATTATATCAAAGTTCAGAATAACTTTTACTTTATAGTTAATTAGCCAGCTGTATTAAAATGTTTTAGCATGTAATACCTAATAAGGTTTTCGCTTCTATTGCCACAAGCAGACGATATTCAATTGCCACAAGCAGACGATATTCAATTGCCACAAGCAGACGATAGCGATCCAACGGATGTAATTCGTCAACAATTAGCTTAGCCGAATTTTACAGTAAAGCCACAAAATTATCTACTAAACCAGTGTAACTCTTGGTGAAAATTCGTTATTCATTTAACCGTAAACAAACAACACTATCGTCAACAACAAAAACAGAGTTTTGCTTCAACAAAGTTTACTGACTTGTGGATAAGTCATCCAGCATTAAATGATTGTTATCAGCTTATTTTGATGATCAGAAACTAAATATTTAATCCGGCGTAAGTTTTTAACATTTTTGATCCTTCTTACTGTAAATATTTAAAATAATTAAATTACTTTCGGCAATTTTAGAAACGGCCATTAGAATACTTAAATCTTAATCTAGCCATCCCTTATTTATAGAGATAAATTAGAAAAAATATTGACTATTAAATACCCTTTTAAAAATTACGCAACTTTACTTTTTTTAATATCAAATAAACACTTTGTTTCATCTTCACAAATAAATGTATGCTTCTACACTTTGTAGCCGAAAAAAACGCCATGCTTTTGAGCACATCTGCTGCAAGAATCCGAGGAAGACATCAGTACTTTAAACTATGACCGAATCATGAAATAACTGGAAAGCGTGTACAATTCTTTAATCAAAGCAAAAATAGGTGCTTCTACACTTTAGTTCAATATATTTATTTAAATACACTTTAAAATACTGATGGCTCTCTTAGATTTTGGCAGCAGGTGCGCTGAAAAACATGGCGTCTTTTTATCGGCGACAAAGTGTAGAAGCATCAATAAATGTTACGAGAGGAAATAATTTATCATAAACTAATTTATATAAGTCACCTAGATATCATCTAGATATCCTTTTTACAGAGTTATATTATAAAAATATTGATTTAAATTCCGTCTTAGAAAAATTACACACTAATGATTTTTCATATAAAAAACGGTTTCATTAATTAAGAAATATTCATTCTTATTTTAGACATTTATATTGAATTTTATTTCATTATAGAAACATTTATTTTTCGTATCAAAATCTTTATTTGTAATTTTTTTTATATTAAGACCAATTAAATTTTCACACAGAGTAAACCAAATCACTACCACTACATTGGAAGATACAAGAGAATTACAAAGACGAAGGCGTCAGCAGCTGCGAATTGAAGAAAGGGATAATATCAGATTGCAAACGAGAAACATATCGAGACAGCAAATAAATAACATGATTGAAGAAGACGGACAACTTTATCTGCAAAATGAAAGAGCTAGGCAACGGGAACGAAGAAACAATATGAATGAATCAGAAAGACAAAATATCCCGTATTATTTTATAGGTGACGTGAGTTTGATTTGCTCATTTTGTAGAGCACTTAGATTTCGAGAGAAGCATTAAATTGTTGTCAAAAAGGAAAAGTTTCCCTTCCTCCCATACAAGATTGTCCTCCTCAGCTCCAAAGGTTACTCGAAGGCAATGACCAAGGAGCATTTAATTTCAGATCTAATATACGCAATTACAACATCATTTTCATTTGCATCATTTGGAGCAAATATTGTCCGCCCTCCTGGAAGAGCCCCTATTGTTTTCGCTTACAAGGTAAAACCTATCATTATTCCAGTACTCTGCACCCAAATAATGATGAAGAGAGAAAATATGGACAAATTTACATCTTGGACTCATCTGAAGCAATCAACTCCGGTGTAATTTACCAGAAAAGGATGAATGTATCCAAAGTGTCTTTGAAACCATAGCTACAGTTATGGAGAATAATCCTTATGCCCAAGCTTATAAAAATATGAGGGCCATTGAAGTAGAAGAGGAACCACGTGCTATAAGGGAAAATGTAACGCCAAGGAGAGTTTCGATGCATTTCACCGCTGGTCCAGATATCAAAAGATTTAACAATCCAATAAACAACGAAATGGGTGTAGTATTTATCGGTGAGGATGGTGCTCCACCTACTAACAGAGATATTATTGTTTACCCACATTCTCAACAAAAACACCGAATTTCTTATCTGTCTTGCCACTTGGACCCCATGATATATCCCATATTATTTCCAAATGGTGAACAAGGCTGCTACATAAACATGCAATATAGGCCAGAACAGCAAACAAGAGTTCGCAATAAAGTGACAATGCAAGAGTATTACAGTTATCGCCTTGCAATTAGAGATTCAATCAGTATTATCCATAGATCTGGTAAACTATTCCAACAATATGTAGTTGATGCATATGTGAAAGTTGAAGGGTGCAGATTGAACTTCATTAAAAGCCATCAAAGTCAACTAAGAGCTGCTCAATATTCTGGCTTAATGGATCATTTAGCAAGGAATGAAGATGGCGATCCTGGTGTACCAGTTATTCTACCATCTTCATTTACAGGAAGTCCTAGGAATCTTCAACAACTGTATCAAGATGCAATGGCAGTTTTCTGTAAATATGGAAAGCCAGACCTATTCCTTACCTTTACATGTAATCCAAGATGTCCTGAAATATTAAACAACTTGGGGTAATCAGAACTTGCACAAAATCGACCTGACTTAATATCACGTGTGTATCATGCACATCTAACTGAACTTTTGAAAGACATTAAAGATAGACATGTATTGGGAACTCCTGTTGCATATGTTTATGTTATTGAATTTCGAAAAAGAGGGCTACCATACTACCACATGATCATAATGCTGCGAGATCAGAATAAGATCAGAACAGTTCACCAAATTGATGCAATTGTGTCAGCAGAAATACCTGGACCTGAAGATCCAGAGCTTCGTGATTTAGTTAAATCTTTAATGGTACATGGTCCATGTGGTGCAGTTAATCCTAATTCCTCTTGTATGAGTAAAGGGTTATGCAAAAAAATACAAAGGCATTTATAGAAGAAACAGTAGAAAACATTGATGGATACCCGGCTTACAAGCGTGCAAATAATGGTGACTCAGTTCAAGTCGATAATTTTACTGTTGATAATAGATACATAGTCCCTTTCAACAATTATTTCTGAAAAAATATCGAGATCATATTGAATTAGAAATTTGCTCTTCAGTCAAGAGTATAAAATGATATTTAAATATGTTTCTAAAGGACATGATAGTGCTATGATGGAGGTTGATAACCCTGATTCATCTATTAATATTGACCAAGGAGAAACAATGCGATCAGAACAAAGAGATTAAGTCAAGCAATGTCTATCATGCAGATGTTTATCACCTCCAGAACCAATGTGGCGTCTTTCTGACTATAAAATGCATGGACAGTCTTATGTTGTGTACCGTTTAGCTGTACACATGCCTGGAGAGCAACAGATTTATTATCAACATCGACAAGCTGAAAAAGCAATTCAACAAGCACAATAACGTCACACAAATTTTACTGCTTGGTTTGAACTAAATCAGAATAATATTACTGCTAATTACTGCTAACCAATATTTTACTGTGATATTTCACATCATTATGTATTTAACAAAACTACTACAAATGGACTAAAAGAGAGCGGCCAAATAATTTGATCACAAGAATGTATTCAGTTTCACTAAACCAAGGTGAAAAGTTTTATTTACGGATTCTGCTTCTTCGTGTCTCTGGAGCAAAGTCATTTGAAGATTTGAGAACAGTCCAAGGTCATACATTCCCTACATTTAGAGAAGCTTGCATCAGTCTTAGATTATTGAAAGATGATACTGAATTAGAAAATGATCTTACTGAAGCTGCTACATTTAGAATGCCACAACAACTACGTAGCATGTTTGCAATGCTGTGTCTTTATCATCATCCAGTGGATGCCTTTCAACTATTCATTAACCATAAACAGAGCTTGATTGAAGACGTCATTTCTGCTTATGATGAAAGCATATGTGAAAACATTGCACTTCATTTGATAAAAGCAATATTTAATGAGCATGGTTCTTTTTGCTATGCAATGGGTTTACCTGAACCAACAGGTGATCCTCCAATAAATAATATGACTCGAAATACAAACCGGCCGAATGTTGAATTGTTAAACAATGAACAATTAGAGGTCTTTAATACTATAATCAAGGCTGTCATTGCAACTGAAAAAGAAGCGCCACACAACAATTGCCCCAGATGGACCAGGAAAAACCTTTTTATTCAACATGTTATATGATTACTTCACCTCCAGAAGTACTGTACCCGCCACTGCGGCATGGACTGGCATTGGAAAACACTCCACAGTATATTCAAACTACCCGTACCTCTGACAGAAACCAGTGTCTGTAACGTTTCTTCTGTATCAGAGCATGCTTCTTTTTTGAGAAAGATAAAGGTATTCATCATAGACGAAGCTTCTATGATACCAAATCATGCACTGCTTGCTATAGATAGATGCTTACAAGATATAATGGGTAACGATAAAATATTTGGTGGAAAATTTCTCATACTTGGAGGTGACTTCAGGCAAATTTTGCCAGTAGTGCCACATGGATCCCATACATCTATTATAGACACCTGTCCTAAATCATTCACATTGTGGCATCATTTCAGTCAATTACAGCTAACACAAAACGTCAAAACTAACATAAATGAACAGGAGTTTTCTAGATGGCTCCTTCATCTTAGTAATGGTACACTAAAGATAAGTCTTAATGACGTTCCTGTAGATGTCATAGATGTTCCTGATGATTCGGTATGTAATGGTTCTCTAACCTCAGAAATATTTGATTGCAGCTCTCAAGAAATGGAAAATTGAATCATCATGACTCCAAAAAATACAGAATGTTTAACAGTAAATGTAGAAATTCTAAATAATCTTCCCGGGGGCATAAATACATATTTAAGTACAGATTACATCTCCAATGATGATGCCGAACTTCAAAATTATCCTATCGAGTTCATAAATTAATTAACTCTATCTGGAATGCCACCTCACCGACTTAATGTGAAAATAGGGGCAATAATAATGGTACTGCGAAATTTATCCATAAATCAAGAACTTTGTAATGGAACTAGGATGAAAATAAAAAAATGTCATCAAAATAGCATCATTGCTATTTTAACTAATGGATATAATAGAGGTTCCACAGTTATCATTCCAATAATTAAGTTAAGGCCAAGTGATGAAAATGTTCGGTTGGCATTTCATCGGATATAGTTTTCAATACGATGAGCATATTCACTGACCATCAATAAAGCACAAGGCCAAAATTTATTATAAGGTTGGTATATATCTTCAACAATTTGTATTTTCTCATGGTCAACTGTATGTGACATGTTCAAGAGCTCGATCTAAGCACAGTGTGAAATTTAAGGTAATGCAACTGCATAGAGATGATAATCAGGACAGAAAGCGTGGTGTAACATATACTAAGAATATTGTTTACCGTGAAGTGTTATGAAAAAAAATCAGGAACAGCTATGAAATCTAAAAGTTAACTTGGATGGAAATAATATTTTGGAAAAAATTTTTTTAATTGCTTTCCTTATATTTAAAATTCATAATTTGATGAAAAAGTAGTGTACAGTTTGTTTAACTTTACTTAATTATATAACATTGACATAAATATGATAGGTACAACTTACCTCATATCATTTTGATTATTAAAAATGAAAATTTAACTGTACTTCGTAAGATTTACAGAAACATTTCATTTTCTATGCTTGTAATACACAAGAATCTGAATATTATAACAGATTACAATGTTTTTATTGAAAAAACTTTTGTACAGAAAATTCAAAGTGTTCTATTTATATTATCATGAAGTTGTGATGCATTAATTGAAATATATATCAATTATTCGACTTCAAAAATATTTATTGTTATATTCCTAAATACTTAGGAAATAAAGACAAACGTGAGTTACACCGAGTGGTATGTGTAATGGGGTTTATTTATAATACAGAAACGTAAGGCTGCTCGCCTAAGGTAAATAGAAGTACATAGTAACAAGTATGGGGAAGAAAGTCTGATAATCAACACGTAAGACTATCCGTCTTACTGCGACTGCTTGTCTGCCGCTGTCTGCCAAACAGTCCAATATATATATACAGTTTGTAACCGGTGTATAGCCAGTTATGTTCCTTCACAACACCTCCCCCTGAAGCTGAAATCTTCCTGATTTTAGCTTAAATACCTCTTCCTTTTAGGGTCAGGGCTTAATCTCCTGGTAACTTTTCTCTTTCTTGCGCTTTTCCTTCTGGTCAGCGTTACCCGGGGTAAAGGTTTCTGTCCAGCCCGTATGGTCGGTTCAGGCGAAATATTCATTGTTTGCGGTACACACGCTGGTTTTGGTATATCAAAAATATCGCACAATGTTTCCATTGGTGTCTCTTCCACATTTGGAGACAGTCTGGGACGTATTTGATTTCTGTGTCTTTTGCAGACAAAACTTAATCCTTGGATCGTATAGACCATGCTCCCAATCCTTTTTTTGATAATACCTTCAACCCACTGATTTCGTCCATTTTGAAAATTTTTGAAATATACATTTTCACCTGGGGAGAAGCACTTGGTATTAAGGTTTTCTTTTTTTAAAACTTTCTTTTTCTCTGGTAGCAGCCTATCGAAGACAGATCTTATCTTTCTTGCAAACATTAGCTCAGCCGGGGAAGAATTGACATTATTATTAGGATTTGGTGTCACCCTGTAAATTGCTAAAAATGTTTGAATACATTGTTCGTCTGTGTCCGTAGTAAGATTTTTCTTAAGTGCCCTTTTAAACGTATCTACAAATTTTTCGGCCAACCCATTCGATCGTGGATGGTACACAGGTGTTGTCATATGTAGAATATTACGTGAGTCACAGAATTCTTTGAATTCATGAGCAGTAAATGCTGTTCCATTATCGCTCACTAAGGTTTTTGGCACTCCAAAACGGCTAAAAATTTCATTAAGCGCACTCACAGTGTTTTTTGCTGTTGGATGTCTAAACTTAAATATTTCTGGCCATTTTGAAAAAGAATCTACAATAATCAAGTAAAAATAACCATTTATAGGTCCCGCATAATCAATATGCAGACGTGACCAGGGTAGGTCCGTCTTTGGCCATGGCGTCGTTTTTACTGGAGGATCTCGAGCTGCTAATTGACATCCTCTGCATGTCTTGACACATTTTTCAACTTCCTTGTCCATACCAGGCCAGTACACATATCCTCTCATAAGGGATTTCATTCTCGAAATGCCCGGATGACCTGTATGAAATTCCTTCAGAATTTTCCTCTGTAACGTTAGTGGAATTACGATCCTCTCACCATACATGAGCACATCTTCACAGATGGAAAAAGGCGTTGTTTGATCTACCTTTTTATTTTTTTTTATCCATCCCAATTGATTTTTCATTTTCTTAATGAAAATGTCATTTACTGCCTCTTTTTTATTTTTTCGAAAGTTACCGGAAGTTCACGTATCATATTACACATTGAACTTGTACATTCACTTTCGTCTTTAAGCGCAGCAATTACCGTTTCTTCGAAACTTTCGCTTCTTTTAGGGATCAACCGTGATAATGCATCTGCGTGTCCTAACTTTTTTGAGGATACATGTTCCATCTTAAACTGATAGTTTAAGAGGGTTACAGCCCATCGCTGTAATCGATTCGCAGTATGTGTGGGAATGCCTTTCTTTGATCCAAATATGGTAAGTAGGGGTTTATGGTCGGTTTGCAAAATAAAAGATCGTCCATGGAGAAATCGATTGTACTTTGTAATTCCAAATATTATCGACAGCGCCTCTTTTTCAATTTGGCTGTAATTTTTCTCCGCTGCAACCAACGTTCTTGAAGCATGGGCGATAGCTTTTGTCCTACCATCCTCATACTTGTGAAGTAATACAGCGCCAACACCGTAATCACTGGCGTCCGTTGCTAGTATTAGTTCCTTTTCTGGATTGAAATGTGCCAATGCTAAGTCTGACAGTAGACATCTTTTGATATTTTGGAAAGCAGATTCACATTCCTTATTCCAGTTCCATTTAACACCCTTTTTCAGTAACTCGTTAAGAGGAGCTCTTAAATTATGTATGTTAGGGATGTAAATTGCATAGTATTGAACTAATCCCAAAAACGATTTTAATTTTGTCACTGAATCTGGAGCAGGCATCTTTTCAATTGCTTCAGTCCTTTGTGGATCCGGTCTTCGACCCTCTTTGTCGATTATTTGACCTAGATATTTAATTTTTTTCATAAAAAAATCGCATTTTTCTGGGCTCAATTTAAAACCAAATTCCTGTATTCTTTTGAATACTTCTTTTACATGCTTCTTATGATCTTGCAAATTTTCACTTTTAATTAGGATATCGTCAAGGTAGGCCATTGAAAATTCCAACCCTGCAAGCATCGTGTCCATAATTTGCTGGAAAATAGCAGGAGCAACCTTTAATCCAAAAGGAAGCCTCTTTAGCTTAAAAATGCCCTTATGAGTATTTATGCCTAAGTATTTGGAGCATTCATCGCTGATCTTAATTTGCAAGTAAGCATCTGAGAGGTCTATCTTAGAAAAAATTTTTCCTCCGTTAAGCTTAGAGAACAGATCTTCTGCGGACGGAAGGGGATAATTATGGTCCAATAGACAGTCATTTAAACCCGTTGAAAAATCTCCACAGACCCTTATTCTGTTATTTTTTTTCTTTACATACACGGTTGGACTTGCCCAATCTGTGTGGTTAACTTTTTCAATGACTTCCAGTTGTTGAAGTCTATCCAACTCTTTTTCGATTGCGTCCATCGCTGAAAAAGGCACATTCCTTTTAGGTTTGAATACTGGAGTGGCATTTTTCTTTAATTCAAATTTTGCCTCTGTCTTAATACAGAGTCCTAGTCCTTCGGCAAAAACATTGGGAAATTCAGTTTTCAAATCCTTCAGGAAGTCTTCCCTTTGGTTTGCTTTTTCTGCAGTTAAAACGTTACAAAACGAATTTATGGGTTTCTCCCATAAATTAAACAGGACAATCCAATCTACCCCAAACAGGCATGTATTCTTTCCTGGTACGACGTACACTTTGGATTTATGAGTCTGGTTAGCGAATGTCACTTTGCATTTTAATTCTCCCTTGAACTCTAATCTTTTGCCGCACACACTTCTCGCCGTCTTTCTGGTTTTCGTTAATTCAGGTCGACCTATCCTTTTCCATATATCTTCATTTATAATACTAATATCTGCACCGCTATCCAGAAGCAATGTAACCAGATGTCCATTTATCCGAACATCAACATATTTCCGTCTTTCGCAGCTTTTTTCTTTATTCATGCGAAGCGTATTTACATTATCGGTCCCTTGTCTTTTCTTCTGGGCACAGTATGTTCCCTTGTGACCTCTGAGACCACATTCATAACATATTTTGTTCCTAAACCAGCAGGTCTTATTGTTGTGTCTTAAACTACCACAACATTTACACTTTAGCTTTGGGTCTTTGTATCCTTTAAGGATCCTGTGTTCTTGGAACCTGGACTTTCTTGTGGTCCCTTGCCTTCTTACTTGCTGCACCTTAAAAATATTTTTCTCTTCAATGCGAGTGTTGTCTTTCTTTATGTTAATCAGACGTTGACACTCTTCAGTGACTTTTTGCAATGTTATGTTAGGATCCGCCTCCATAATTGTTAGGATCCGTGAACGTATATCTTTGTCCCTTGGTGCTGTGAGACCTTGTACAAAGATTAAACATTTAAATTGGTCTGCGGAAATTTCATTCAATTTAAATGATTCGCATAAACAGTTCACAGTGCAAGCATATTCTAGATAGTCTTCAGCTTCTGCCTTCTGAATGTTCAAACATTTGTATCTAGAGTGAAATAGGCTATCCCTTTTATCAAATATTTTCGACAAGGTACTAATTGTTTCCTCGAACGAAACCTCCTCCGTTTTTTTTGGTAGAATTAGATTTGCATACTTGGTGTTTTCATCAGTACCCAGTTTTTGTAGTAGCAGGGTAACTTTTTCCTCATCGGTCCAGTCTAAACATCTTTTCGTAAAAATTGTTTCGTATCTTCTGTAGTATGCAGGGAAAGTAACACCAGTATCCGGGGAGTAACGAAATTCCGTTAGTGAATTCGAAATACCCTCGGCAGAAAAATTAGTCTTCTTCCCGGTCGACGTTAGAATTAGCTTTTCTAAATTCTTTTGCTGTGTCGACATTTGTCGTTGTAGTATGTTTGTTTGTTCTTGTTGTGCCTCTAAACTTTTTTGTGTTCTTTCTTGTTGTTGTTGCAGCTGTTGCTGTAGCTGTTGTTGTTGAATTTGTTGTTGTTGTTGTTGTTGCGCTAAAAATTGTTGAGTCATTTTTGTCTGTTCCTGGATGCTAAGGGCTAGAGCCTTAGTTAACTCTGCTAATTGTTCCATGTTAGCTTCTAGTACAAAAATGTCTTTTCGAATTCTACACAATAATTCCAAAGAAAAATCGTAAATTTACGTATATCGTAAATTAGTAGCAATATGCAGACACAACACGTTTCAACAAAGTTCATCCATAGTAATTCAACAGGCTTTGTAAAATAATTCTTTTTTTTTTTTTTTTTTCAACAACGTAAGTTCATACACAAAATATTTCTTACTTCCCACGACAAATAGTTCCAATTATTTATATAAAGGCAATAACAAACAATTAATTTTCCAAAAAAAAAAAAATATATGGCTGCCGTTCCCACGTGGCATAAAATGGTACAATAGTCGTTGTATTTATATTTTTTCTTTCGAAACTCGTAATCCTTTAGTGTAGTTTCGAATTCAACTTGCGACCATTTTTTTTTTTTTTTTTTTTTTTTACTTGTCAAAATAAATATAAATTCCACTTTACCTTGAACATGTTTCTATAATTTCTTGTGAGTTCTTTACGAAGAAAAATCCGTACTTTTCGCTACTTTAGGTAGGAAAAATTTTTAAATTCATTGACGCACGTGGTCAAAAATCCTTGTGTAGTTTGTTTTTTTCGTAAAACAAAAAATCCTTGCATTGTACACAGTCCTTGGTACGGTAATTTATCTCTGTTAAGAGAAAGAACATCCTTTCGTCGCCATTGTTATATTCCTAAATACTTAGGAAATAAAGACAAACGTGAGTTACACCGAGTGGTATGTGTAATGGGGTTTATTTATAATACAGAAACGTAAGGCTGCTCGCCTAAGGTAAATAGAAGTACATAGTAACAAGTATGGGGAAGAAAGTCTGATAATCAACACGTAAGACTATCCGTCTTACTGCGACTGCTTGTCTGCCGCTGTCTGCCAAACAGTCCAATATATATATACAGTTTGTAACCGGTGTATAGCCAGTTATGTTCCTTCACAACATTTATGAATTTCCAAATCTTCATTGAATAAAATTCAAATTAAATAGAAACGACTATTGCATATGTAAAAGTTGACGGTTGCTTATTAAAAGCCATCAAAGTCAACTAAGAGCTGCTCAATATTCTGGCTTTATGGATAATTTAGCAATGAATGAAGATGGTTATTCTGGCGTACCAGTTATTCTACCATCTACATTTAAAGGGAGTCCTAGGAATCTAGTAATGCAATGGCAGTTTTCCGTGACCTATTCATTACTTACACGTGTAATCCAAAATGTCCTGAAACATTAAACAACTTGAGTCATCAGAACTTTCACAAAATCGACCGCAACAATGTCACACAAGTTTTTTAAATTCACAGTCTGACTCTTAGAACCTGCTGACTGACCACTATTGTCACTCCAAGCAGCTGATCGACATCCTTGTCACCATCTCAATCATCACCAGCACTTCCTGACAATATCAACAGCATCAGCTACGATCGCATTGACCTTCAATAAAAGTTTAAACTGAAGTTCTTTGCTTGTTCTACTTGCTTCCATACGTTCATTTTTGTAATATAACAATAAGGAATTTCTTACTGATGTGTTTTAAAAGATTTTAATTCCCGTGGAATTTCCACAGGTCCTGCTAGTTATTATTATTATTATTATTATTATTATTATTATTATTATTATTATTATTATTAAGTGAATCGCAGTAACTCGTTAAATAAGTATTAAATATTAATATAACATCAATTGTTGAACTAAATTCTTGCATTTGCTATTTTCCTTACACGCAATTATTGATGATAATCACTCTCTTGTTAAGTTAGTAAAACCATAGAGCAATGTAATTTCTTTAATTTTCCTAAACACTAACCCATTAAAAAAACACACTATGCTAATAAATACGTGAATACACGAAAGGTTTCATTCGAGTCTTTTTACTCTGTTTTTACCTTCTCTTTAATCCTGACTTATTTTCACAACTATCTAACGCACGGTCGAGTGTCGTTTTATCGTTTATTAATAGCTACTGCTTTTAATTTACGCCTTTAATCCTATTTTAATTTCGGAGGTAGTTGTGTTATATCGATGCCAACTCTATGAGAAACCGAGTAAGAGAAATATTTTGTTTAGGACAAATAAATTTAGCATTGAAAAAAGACAAACTCAGATGTCGTAAAAATGGCTGACATTCAAGCAACTAGTTACACAATCCTTATCAAAATTACCAGTCGTTTTTAGATACTTTACATCAATTGACTATCACACCAAATTATCATTTTATTATTATTGATTAGTTTAATTATTTTCTACAGACACATATATTTTTATGTCACCAGAAGAACAAACAATAAAATTAAATTAAAATTAATAACGATCATTTTTTAGACTCATATTCTCTTTTTTATATATCTCTTTCATGAGATGAAATTTTTGCTTTTCTTAGTTTAAACGTAAAAAAAAATTAAAAGGAAAATTGTATCTGTCTTTTTTTGCTATGATTTGTGAAATGTCATATTAGCATCTGATTTTTACAATTAATTAGTAGAAGAAATATCAAGTATACAAAATAAAAATACTTAAATATACAGAGATACAACGGCTATCGTAATATTATTAAAATATTCGAGAGCGAGAAGTAACTGCCATTTGTAATCGTTTGTCTTTTGTGTAAGAGTCTTTAATTGTTTGCTTGTTCTCGAGTGCAGATTTAGACAGAATGTCGGTTTTTAATGTTTAAAAATTTCAGCTTTTAATGAATGCAAATTTTCTCAGAATTTAAAGCGTGGGTCGATATTCTCGTCCACTGTTTAAATACATTCATATCATTTTAACATTTCAGACAATCACAAATAATCATTCTGGATTTTAGAGATGAAGATTGATTCTTTATATCATTTGGATACTTTGGACTAATGCTTTAAAGTTGAGCATTAAGTGGTCCTCATAATTAATTTCTGAATTTAACAAACGGGAAATTATTTTCTCTCCGCTAGAACTTTATTTAAGCAATAAATAATTAAATAAATAAAATATATATAAAAAAATTTAACACATTATACATGCATGTGCGTGGAATATGAATTAATCACAAGTACGCACAATATCCGGGCAGAGAATTACCTACCACCTAAAATATGGTCACTCGTGTTGGAACACAAGGAATAAAAAAACAAGTCGATATGTGTTAATTTTCTTTAACTCATCTTAATCCTAACAAATGCTAACTCTTTTATTTGTCCGTTGTTTTTTTATTATTTATGTATGTATTTATGTAATGTAAACGAATGATAAAATAGCTTAGGAATAATAAATTTCTGAATTGACAAACGGGGATTCGTTTTTTCTATTTAAGTAATATACTTAATATCTACAATTAATATATGCTTGTTTGTACTAAAGAAGTGGCCTTCTTGCTATCTATATCAAACCACTGAATATAGCTTATATTTTACTGTTAACTATAGTTGTATCTGAAATACACAGCAATCTTAGTTACGACACTAGGGCTAATTTCTGGATAGATATAATGCTTTGTCTGACCTTAATGACTGCCTATAACTAGGAATTTCGCCTCGCCATGTACCAATCGTTTCTCTCATCACTGTAAAAACATCACTGCTGGCTTGCCAAGCTTGCTATACACTTTACCTGACTTTGTCTAACTTGCATGTTAAATTTAAAAAAAATGTTTCTTCAAACTAAACTTTACTTGAAACTCTAAATTCTAATGTAACTCTATTATATTCTGTAAGTTAATTTCCCCTCTCTTGGAAACTAACAATTTGCTCTACTCCCCAAGCTACCACCGAAACTCCTACATTACACACGCTTTTGCAGTGGGGTCTTTAGCTTCCAGCCTTTAACCTTCGCATGCTGACCGCTTAGAAAGTCATCACTAAACATCTGTACACTCCTACCTTTAGGACATGAATTAGTCATTCCTATCCAGTTAGGTACTTACTAGCCATTATCTGTACTCAGATTTAAAAGCGATCTACATTACATAGCAATATGTCTCTTCCTTCGATAGTTTTGCAACGATTAATACAAACTGAAGCGATACTCTTTGTTATGCAGAATACTCCACGATTCTTAGATGAAAGTTGTCCATCTTCCCTCATTAGAAGAGGAAACATTTTTAATACCTACAACTTCGGTTTATTTGCATCTACTGAAAATTTGCCCATATACCTATTTACTTAATTATACATATGGAATACACCTTAACTTATAATTTACATTCAGTTATACTCGTTCTGTATTGCACTTACATCCCAACCCTCCTGTCATCTAAAATATAGTCTGGGCACAAAAAAAGAAAACAATTTTCTTTTAGTTTTTTAATACCTAGTCATACTGTAACGTTATCCTATTCCTAAACTAACATATAAATAAAAATTCTTAAACCACATATTCACTCCTTTCTAACAAGCATGCTTGCAAATATTGTTGCTTCCACTGCATGCTTTACTCGCCCCTCCTCTTCCAGTAACAATGAAATAGCAATGTTCCTAAATTACTTTGAGAAGTGTAACTATTCAGTAGATATATAACCTCTACAAACTAACCCAAAAACATTAACTAACCACGCGGAGTCGTAGAAATACCTGGGTTAGGACCCAGGCGCGGAGCTAAGACTCTCAGTGCTGATGGACCCAGCAGATCTTCCCAGATGATCCGTCTAGAAGAAGGAAAACTCTGAAAGTAAACCAGGCTTGGACGATAACCTTCCTAGAACTGGTGACTCAAACAAATTATTGGTTTGAAAACCTAAACTGCTTAAGGAGTAGATAGGCACTGTCTATCGCCCAGCTTCCATAATCCTTCTTTGCCTATTAGCCAAGCGCAGAGGTACTATCACAGGAATTCGACAGAGACACTCAATGGTATATCTTGTTTCTTGACTAGGGCAAATAACGCCGTTTTCCCTACTCCTGACACATCTCACCCCTCTAAACTGGACACTTGGAAGTGCTTGAGTGCAACATATTTCAGTGCAATTAGATTGGGTTGACCTTCGTCTGATGGGTTGAGGGTACCGGATTGATAGTTCCTGGCTGCTGTTTCCGACTGGTAGTATAGGAGCCCTAACTCTTTGGTAGCGCTTAGAGCGGCTGCTCCATCAACAGTTGTATAATATCGGGATGTTTGTAGTGCCATGTCGCGCATAGACAGGGACCTGCACTCATCTCCGGTGGGCTTTCCTGAGGCAACAATCCTAGTTAATAAAAGGTCAGCTGAGGGTCTACTTGTGTTGCATGTCTGGTATTCTGCATAACCACTTGTTCATCACCCCCTTATCTAAACTGAAACGCTTTAAAAAAATGACAGTACCATAAAAAAATTACGCTTAAACCAGGCTTAGGTTAAAAAAATCAACTTTACTCCTCCCTTGAGGTTTGCATTTACGAATATCCGTGGCCTTAGAACAAATTTAGATGATGTTGAAGCATTTCCCCTAACAAACACCCCGAACATCTTAGCACTAAGTGAGACTAACATACACTCCTCCATTTCCTCTTATTACTTTAACATGACTGGATATCTCCCACTCTGCCGTAAGGACTCTTACAGACATATGCATTGACTTGGAGTCTATATTCGTAATACCTTCCCCCTGAGAAACAAAGCTAGAATCAGACGATAAAGCCTTTATGTGCTTTAGACTTCACATGAAATATAAAATTAGCTACTTTTATTTTCTCTACCGCTCTCCCTCGACCCAGGGCTGCACCTTAATAAAAAGGTCTTTGACAGCTGGTAACACAACGCATAGCTTCTCTATATCTCACTCCTTATCACAGATGGTTACGTTTCCTTGACCAGCAAGAACAACACGCTTCACATCTTTATCTATTTCTGACCACAGTTCCCGATAGTTGTATAACGAATGGTCACAGCCCACTTGGGAATGCTGATAATGCAGTGATAATGGTCGAAATCGCCCTAAACTCTAGAGCCAAAACTGAAGAGCCATTCCTCAAAACAACAAGATACTATAAAAAAGGCTGACTGGGAAGCCCTCATGAAACTAATCAGAGATGCCCCATGGGGAAATATCTTTTCTCTTTCCGCTGAAGAGTGCGCAAATGAGACCACTGAATGGTTCCAAACGGCAATTGAAGCATATGTTCTCGCGCGGAAATTTTATAGCAATCCCCACTCTCCCCAATGGTTTACTTCTACATGTGCAACTGCTATTGCGCAAAGGCAGCAGGCGTATCGCAAATTTATCGGACATTAGTCCAGTTCAAACGGACAGAAGTATATAGAAGCTAGAAGAAACTGTAAAAAAGTAATAGCGACAGCTAAGAGATAATTTACTGAAACCACCAAAAAATGCATCGAAGCACAAAGATTAGGAACCTGCGACTTCTGGAAAATCTACAGTATCTTAAATAATGGGCAATCAACAATTCCCCCACTAACCAACAACCATGAGGTTATTTGCTCAGCAACCGATAAGATTAACATGCTTGCCAGTCGGTTTGCCTCCAACTCCACACTGGACCCTACTAACCACCCTCTCCCTGACTTTCCTTTGTGGACAGACGCCACGCTTGACGATCTGAAAATCACCCCATCTTAATTGCATGCTATCATAAAAAACCTTGACACCTCAAAAGCATGTGGACCTGATCTCATCCCGGCTGTGCTATTAAAAAAAAATGATCCGCCGAAGTAGCTCCAGTTCTCTTCAAACTTTACAAAAAATACCTTAATGAATCTTGCTTTCGGACTGCTGGAAAACTGCTTCTGTTATACCAGTTTTCAAGAATTCTGGCGAAAGAACCGACCCATTCAATTATCGCCCCATTAGCCTCCTACCACCTTTCGTAAAAATATTTGAGTCCATAATTAACCAAGTTCTTATCCATCACCTTACAGATGCTTAACTTCTGACCGACCAACAATATGGGTTTAGACAAACCCGTTCCACAGGAGATATCCTAACTGTAATCTCCGATCGTATATACCATTCACTGGACAAATTAAAGGAGGGTAGAGCTCTAGCTCTAGATGTATCTAAGGCTTTTGACAGAGTATGGCATAAAGATCTTCTCAGGAAAATCAGATCATACGGCATCACAGGACGAATACTAAACATAATTGAATCCTTCTTAGATAAGAGAAAAATAAGGATTGTCCTTGACGGTCGTACATCTAAACAAATATATAAATGCGGGAGTGCCTCAGGGGTCTTTCGTTGGACCTTTATTATTTCTTATATGCATAAATGACCTCTCCCACAAAAGTGCCACTGAGATGGGTATATATGCTGATGACACCATGCTCTATTACAGGTACAACAAGAAAACAAATAGACACATCTATATATATATATAAAATGCAAAATGTGTGTGACCATTTCGTATATGTCTCGCAAAGGCTTCTTTCGCACACGCACTCGGGGTCGTTACGATCGCTTACAACTGTTTATATAGCCCCTAGATAATAATATCTACGATTTGGGAACGCGGGTCGCCTCTACATTTATTTACGTCGACTTTTATGAGATTCGCGCTATTTCGCTCTGTCGACTGTTTGTCCTGCTTTTTAGTATAAATAAAGTGAAACTAAATTCAAACCGTTCGTTCTCGGCATCTCGCCAGAAACGTCCAGAAGCAATCAGCTTTGATCAATGTGGGGCCAAACTCCTCTTATATCAGACAATTGCTATTCAATCTGGACACTGGAGAGCTGGTTTCCCCTTCGCCAACGTCAAACAAACGGAAACTAGTCAAAGTTGGGTAAACAAACTCAAGTTAACTGTGTGACTTCTATTTGACCTCATTAATTAGGTCAAATAGAAGCAGCAAAGTTAACTTTTATTGCGCCCATGTGTCAATTCTGTTTTTAAATAAATTCAAACTTTTCCCGTTGTATGTCGCGGTGGCCCATGGTAACTGTCGCACGGTTTTTTTCACACTTTAATTTCCAACTTTGCCTCAAGGGTTCGGGTTCGATTCTCATACTCACCTACCAAACTGCTTTTTTGATTTTAACCCTCTCCCGTAGTTTTGATTTGCCCAAAACCACACACACCTCAAAACACCCGGGCAACGCCGGGTACCCCCGCTAGACTATAAATATAAAAGCGAAAATGTGTGTATGTATGCATGTGTGTTTGTATGTATGTATGTATGTGTGTTTGTATGTCTTTTCGACGGACAGAACAAAAATTAACAAACTTGGTCTCATATAAAATCCCCATCCTTCGCCGGACAAATATTGAAAAATTGGCCAAAAACGTTAATTTTTTTACCCTGAAATCAGCACTTTTCTACAGGGGGCGTCAGCAAAAACCGTCCTCTCATGACGATGTCGCTTCTACGCATGCGTCATACGACGTCATAACCTGATTTAGTTTAAAGATTTAAAAAATGACACAATCTCGTGTGCATCGTCTTAGATCAGTTGGTTAGAGCGCTGGGTTGCTATTTAAAGGTTTTCGGTTCGAATCGTGGTGTGAGATGCCTTTTTTTAAATTTTAATGATGAAGCAGGGTTATTTAAACCATTTTTCACGTAACGTTCATTTTCCTGTTTGTTTTTACTTCGCTTATTCTTAGGTTTTCATTAACTCCGACCGACCACACACACCCTAAAACACCCGGACAACGCCGAGTACCCACCGATTTTTTAAATTTTAATATTGAAACAGGCTTATTTAAGCCATTTTTCACTTTTTTTTGGTTTTTATTTTTCAGATTTTTTAAAGATTTTTAACGGTCGTTTTTCCGTTTTCTTTTTTGTTTTTGTTTTTTCCGATTTTTACATGTAATATCGTTCGTTTGCCGTACGTTAGTTTTTTTTGTTTTTTTTTCGATTTTTTGAAGTTTTAACTTTTTTTAATACAATATTTAATTTTCATTTAATATTTAAAAATATTTACTTCGCTTCTTCTTATGTTTGATTATCCCCCGCCCCCTCCGCCCGAGCAGCCACACCTCTAAACACCCGGGGAACTCCGGGTACCCCCCCCCGCTAGTATCTAAATAAAAGGCAGAAACAGTAGAGAATTACCTCCAATCTGTAGTGGAATGTGGATAAAAATGGATCGTTACATGCAATGCAGCCAAGACTAAGCTTGTTTCCTTCAATAATTACAAGAAACCTTCTCTACCACCAATAGCAATGGCCAACGATTAATTATCTGAAAGTACTTCATTTAAACTCCTCGGCCTAACGTTCACAGGAAACATGAGTTGAAACAATTACATTGAGAACATTGCCAGGATCGCTGCGAAGAAGGTAGGCTATTTCTTCCGTGCTTGAAAGTTACTAACACCCGAAAGTATCCTGAACATGTATAAGGCCATCATTCGCCCATGTATGGAGTATTGTTATCATATTTGGGCTGGTTCATCTGCTACTAGTCTCTCTTTTGGTAACCAGAGTGCCCCCTTTTTACCTACTTTTAGGGGAGCTGGTTTTTACCTCACATTAAAAACGGCCTTGTGCCTAATTTGCTCAGTGGGGGAGCAAATAAACACCATCTGCTACTAGTCTCTCTTTCCTAGACAAGGTCCAAAAGAGAGTCTCAACCTGCTACGTCTTGAACTGTCATCTAAGCTTCAGCCTCTGTCCTACCGACGAAATCCTGCATCACTCTGGCTGTTCTACAAGTATTTTAATGGTGAATGCTCTGACGAACTGCAAGCACTTCTACGCCCACGACGTAAATACCCTCGACAAACCCGACAAGCAGGTACATCCCACCCCTGCACAGTGGAGATCCGTAGATGTAGGAAAACTTTCGATTCCCTGCTTCCCCAACTGTACTGACATGCAGAAGTGCAAGTGTAACGTGAACCAACATCTTAATGCCCAACTCCCTACATAGTACCCCAGTAGCGTCCCGGAGAGTAGCCCCCTACACCAAAGTGGCAATGTGCCTTGTTTGGGGTGAAAATGTTATAAAAAAATACTCGTGTCTCACTGGTGAATGTACTTGGTAAAAATTCAGTTGTAAAATTACACTCTTCTGGAGGTTGAAGGTTTAAACATAAGTGCAGACGATATTCAAAATACAATTGTAGATTACTTAGGACTGACGAAAGAAAACTATGATATCTTCGGCGATTTAGTAAAGAGCCCCATTAAAAATTTCTTGCACGTTCCCGAGTTCACAAGTTCGACAGAAAAATTCCCGAGTTCGAGAGCAAGATTCACGTGTCCGACCACACAGGCCCGAGGAAAGTTGGAGATTACACCAATCGCAACGTTGTGAAAACACCATCACGACGAAATTAGTAGTCCGAAGAACCTAAATAATACGAATTATTAAATAATTAAATTATTTTTGCAACTTTAACAAAATAATAGCATATTTAAATAAGTTACCTAAAAATATTCTAGTGAGATTATCTTTGTAACGATAAGCTTAACATAAAATAAATATTCAACTTATATTAAATAATTACCATTCAGAGTGTAAGTATTAAAATTACGTATGTGCGAGCAAAACACGTAAACAAAGTTGTTTCATAATTACATTGACATGGATAACTATAACGAAAATAAAAACAGCTGTGTGTTTAGGTGTTTTATATAAGTCTAATATCTACTACACATAAATGTGGTACAACAAAAATGAATAGTCTTATGAATGGTGGGAGGAGAGAGAAATTATAAGATGATCAAATATTAAAGACAAAATCTCATAATCAGAAGACTGAGTTTGACTCTTAATGATAGAATCTGATACTGTTTAGAGCGTAAATTATTTGATGTATATTTTTTTTTTCATGTGTTTTATTTCCTTATACGTTGTTAATGTACTCAATTAATCTGATAGTGTGTTTAATGTGTTAAGTTTCAGCTTTAAAAAATCTTCATATTTAAAATAATAAAGGTCAGTTACTCAACAACACACTAAATGCATTTTTTTTGTTTAATTATTTTCATAAGACCCCTTTTGTTATTTACATATGTCAGTTATTTAGATATGTCAGTTATTTACATATGTCAGTTATTTACATATGTCAGTTATTTAGATATGTCAGTTATTTACATATGTCAGTTATTTACATATGTCAGTCTGCTATCCACACTGTTTATGCTTATTGCACACGCTTAAATTATTATACTTTCTGGTACGTATTTTGCTTTTCTTTCACCACTGAAAACTGGTTATATTACATAATGACATGTATCGAACATTAGAACACTAATTACAACATCGTTTTATTTCTGTAAATAGTTTTTGCGAGAGAAGAAAAAATTATGATCTTATTTGGCGGAGTACTGATGTCGAAAAAACTTGGTAACGTTTTCAATCCTGCGTTCGGACAGTCTAATCAAACACTACGTTTATCTCTAAATGTGATTTGCTGGAATATTCTAGATTTCACAGCCGGATAATGCTAAGAGGTATCTCTTGATTAAGATTGTAAATTCATGTCGATCTTCATT
Source organism: Euprymna scolopes (assembly GCF_053919585.1). NCBI lineage: Eukaryota > Metazoa > Mollusca > Cephalopoda > Sepiida > Sepiolidae > Euprymna > Euprymna scolopes. Next base: position 67,650,837 of record NC_136482.1, on the reverse strand, counting down.
TGCTAATAAATGCCCCGGAGATATTATCCCGCTGAGATCCTACTGATTGGAATTTGATAATACTTCAAGTTAATTAGCAACTGATAATGAAGAGAAATGTGCAACGCCCGTGAACCATTGCGACTCTAAATATATAGACAATAACCAAGAAGAGGAATTGGCGAACACCAGGAGTGAAACGCCTTCGAGACTAGTGGTTCAAAATTATGGGAACTACTTAATCCTTCAAACTAAACGATAGTTTCAAGAGGTAACGTATGCGGATATACTGACAATGGAAATGTTATGTGATGGTGAGTGATAATCTGAACTCTCCTAAATATAATAATCATTTTATCTTTTTTTTCCGGCTCAAATCAAAGTAGAGAGTCTGTTTGATTCTAAACCAGAAGAAGAGAAAGAGCAAATATAACATGTTAACTAAGTATTCATAGTGTACAGATAAACTGATGTTTTCTAAGATACGCGTATATTCAGAGGGAGCATACCAAATTTTACTTTGTTAGAAATAATTCCTAGAAGCCTATGTGTTCTAAAATAGATTCAAATAAATTCAGCATAATTAACCTAAATGAATGCAGAAATAGATTGAATAAGAGAAGAAGAACATTGAGCACTTTTTAATGTCTATACACAAGTTTTAGCGAATTTCTTAAATACTACCTCAGTCTAGAAGGATTTCTTTTCCCGGTCTGTTACAACGACCGAGTTAATTTACAGTCCGTAAATTTCATTTTTTAATTAAAATAAAACTAAAAATAAAACAAACTGAAAATAATTCAATTAAAAATAATAACGAAATATAACTTTTTTTAAAACAAAATAAACGTTTTTATGTCTTAAAAATGATTACTTATTTCTTAGTGTTATTAAAAGAAAAATGACGTGTGCTGGGCGCGAACCTCAAAAACTAGAACAAGCTATCCATTAAGCCAAAACCATAACGATGTTTTGACGTGGAGAATTTATCGTGTTAAAATGGCAACAGGACTAACAGCGTTCACGCATCCATACATTGTAATTGTTAAAAAAATTCGAAATAAAGAAAACTGAAATTAATTCAATTTTAAAAATACATTTTTTTTTATTACACTTGCAAATGATTTTTGCTACGAATTCGGAAAAGTATCAAGCAGTTACGATGTGGAAAACATTGTGATTTACGTAACTCTCGAAAAAAAAAAAAAAGATTTGTGTTTTAATTTTATTAACCGCCGATAAAATTGTTAAATAAATAACACACACTACAGAACAAAAACTATTCTTTCAACATTGTTTAAACGCAAAAATAAATAAATAAATAAATAAAAAATCTCGTCCACGCCTTACGGCGGTCGATTTTTGAAAAAAATTATTGCTATGAGCCAATCTTCTAATCCAATCGGCTATAGCAACCGTTAAAAATTTTGTATTAAACGCATGCAAGTGACGAACGGTGTTTACGCATACGCAAATGTTAAAATCGATTAGAAGGAGACTATTTTAATTGACCAATCTCATCAGATTTTGCAGTCGTTAAGGTAGATTTTTAAAAAATTTTTGGATATTACACGCCCGAAGGATAGACTATTCTCACAAGACCATATTCATAGTGTAGAGCCGAATGTAATAATCAAGAAGAAAGCGCCCGTGTGTGTGTGTGTGTGTGTGTGTGTGTGTGTGTGTGTGTGTGTGCATTGTGTGGTTATACAACTCACCTTCTGAGAGAGAGAGAGAAAGAGAGAGAGAGAGGGAGAGAGAGAAAGAGAAAGAGAGAGATTAAAGATGGAAGCCATGGATTTATAAAGTGTAGTCTCGTGGAATCTCACGAAATCTCATCTTCCACTGTACACGTATGCAAATGCAATGGAGTCAGTTTTCTAATAAAATGCCTGTTGGCAGAGGTGATTTGGAGAACACGTGATTGAAGTTGAGAGAGAAAGTTGACAGTGACGAATTCTAGCTGAACTTTTGCTTATTGTCTTTATTTTGTTTTGCTGTTTACCAGTCCATTTAACTGCAGACAATTTCAGCATAATGGGGAGAAGTTAGACCTTAAATTAAACCAGAATTCGACGGCTCAACCCCTGTACTTGACTGGGTGGAGAAGGAACTGCATTACCTGTTGTCTAGTGTGAAGAGCATTGAACACGTAGTTCCTCTACGTGTATCCGGCGGGGTTTTCGCGGTATATAAATAGCTTTGTCCTGAGGAAAAACAGGATTTTGACAGGATCAAGACAGCATTATAAAAGACGTTCGCTATCGACCCCGCCACTGCTTGGGAGCAATTTGAGGCAAAAACCTTACCTCCCGGCGAATCTGTCGACGCTTATTTGGACGAGTTGACGAAGTTGACGGTGTTGTTTGGTGGGATGTCTGAGCGGACCTTGGCATGCAAATTTTTGGCAAGGCTCCCAATTGGAGCAAAGGAACTCCTGCGGGCTAGCTCAAGCATAGCTTCATTGTCCCTTAATGACCTGGTAGACCGGGCCAGGACCGTTATGAAGAATACTTATGAGATGAGAAAACCGGTAGTATCTGCTGCACAGCCCACACCAAGTGATGAGGGGTCCGACCCACGTGGTGAAGTGTGTTATAGGTGCAATGATCAGTGCCATATTGCGAGAAACTGCCGGCGGCGACTGGCAGCTGTTCGCTGCTACCGATGTAATGAACCTGGTCATATGGCCCGGGATTGTTCGGGAAACGAGGTCGGAGACAAGGTGCCAGTGTCGACCTCTTCCCTAAACAGAAATTAGACGAGGCGCTTCCGACCATTCAGGTCTATATAAATGAGACATTGTGCTCAGCACTCATCGACTCTCGCACCATAGTGAGTGCGGACCTCTGCCGCACTTGGAAGAAGAAGACTACTAGAGTAACCTTCCTCAGTGGAGCGACGCAGACATGTGCGGGGTAGGCGCTGAGAACATTCGCACTAGAACTGGAAATTCGGCTAACGTCGAAGCGCTGGTAGTACTCGAGAAAACGCTGAGCTTTGACCTTCCTCTAGGCTATGATGCCATTAGAACCCTAGGTGGTGCTCACGTAACGCAGACGGAGAGGTACAGTTTCAGGAGAAGGTTCCAGTGTGTGCTGCTTTGAAGATTAACCAGCCAGACTTTATTGTCGAATTTGACGAGCAGCAGAAGGCTTGGACAGCCGCGTGGAAGTGGTCTGAAAACCAGGAACCAACCAAACTGCGAAATGAGATAACAGAGTACCACGTGCCCGACCAAATGAGATGCAATACGAAGAGGAACTTCGTGATTGAATCAAGAATGGCTGGTTAATTCCCTACCTCTATGAGAAACTTGGACATCCAAGAGGTCTGATTACGCTGATGGCGGTCGCTCAGCACAACAAAGTAAAGGTGAAGCCAGTGATGGACTACCGTGAACTAAACGCGCATGTTGGCAGATGCTGACGTTTGTGCCAACAAGCTACAAGAGTGGCGCCAGCAGGGTTCCAATGTGTCCTTGCTGGATCTAAGAAAAGCATACCTGCCGAATCAGTGAAACAATGTGGCCATTTCAGACAGTGGTGTTTGCTTACCAGACTAGGATTCGGGCTGATAGTGTCACCCCAAATAATGAAGACCATAATTAACGCCGTGTTTTCACGGGAAGAAACAATAAAATATGGACATCGGCGTACCTTGATGACATATATGTGAACGAAGACATTGTTTGTGTAAGGTCCAAACTGGCTGAGTTTGGTTTGACTTGCAAGGACCCAGAACGTTTGGAGAATGGTGCCCGTGTTTTGGGCCTGAACGTTCGACAGGGGCGATGGAATTTGAAATGGAGGCGCGGAACTGCAGTTCCTTAAGTGCCCGATGTCTTCTTGAGGCGAGCCGTATTCTCTGTGTGTGGAAAACTTGTGGGGCACCTACCAAGGTGTGGATGGACTCGTGTTGCAACAGGCATCATAAAAAGGAGGGCAAGCTCAGTCACTAAAGGCTGGATTATGAAACAGCGGATGATCTGTTGGTTTTCCTGGCGAAGGAGACCATCGAAAGGGTAGAGCAGAATGACCCCGCCAAGGGAGGCTGGTGCTTGCAGGGAGACAAACTGAACGTATGAGTGGATGCGAGCTCTCTGGCAATTAGTGTGCTATTGGAGAAGAATAGGGTTGCGATTGAAGACACCTGGTGGTTGCGACCGGCGAATGACGCTGCTCATATCAACCTGGCCTAGCTCGATGGGGTGATAAAAGGTATCAACCTGGCACTCCAGTGGAAAGTCAGGAAATTACGCATACACACAGATCACCACTGGGTATCAGACACACTGACAGGCAAGACCAGGGTGCGCACTAAAGCAGCCAGCGAGATGCTGATCTGACGGAGGTTGGAGACCGTAAAAAAGCTGCTAACAGAGTACAATCTGTCTGGGGATGCGGTACTGGTCATTTCAAATTGCAACCTTGCTAATAGGCTCAATCGGGTGCCACAGAGATTTTATGACACCATGAGAAGAAAACCGATCCAGTATCATTATTATGTGTCGCCTCTATTGAGGTGGCGGATGAAACTGGAATATATACCACCTCAATGGGCACTCTGGATTGAGACGGACATGTAATTTAGTGCAGTTGTCCAATCAGTCGGTGTCCAAAAGTGCAATGAAAGCGATAGTCAAGGAATGCCAAACATGCCAATCAATCGACTCCGTCTGCGATCGATTGTGAACCTCCGGTGACATCCATGAATTGGAGTCCATATTTTATGAAAGGAGACCGCCTGAAGAGATCCTCACAGACAACGACAGGGCCTTCTGCAGTGGGGAGTTCAGACGTCTCATAGATAAGTGGGGGATCAAACGCATTCACAGATGTGCATATGTACTGAGTGGCAACAGCATAGCAGAGCGGTGCTATCGAAGCGTGAAAAGGATCGCGGCAAGAAAACAATGCACGATCGCAAAGGCGGTCTATAGATATAATACAACACAAAAGGATGGCATGACTGCTGCAAGCGCATCCACCAATGCGATTCATTGCTATCGAATGCGCACCAAGGACATTGATGCCTGTCTGCCTGATCGGCAGGAAACCCGAGGGCCGTATGAGTTAGGGGACATTGTCTTCGTGAAGCTTTCCAATAATCGATGCACCAACAGCTTTCAAAGAGGTCGAACCACTGGCATCATAAGTGAACAAGCCGTGCTGGTCGATGGTACCTCACGCCATGTGAAGTATATCCGCCCTGCCCTGAATACGAACCAGTTGGCGAGTAGCAGTAATGGTGAATAATCCAACGATGACCTGTGGATTCGACCTATTTCTCGTGATAATAGAACTGCGAACCCCCAACGCTGACGCCGATAGTTCCAGCACCCTTTCTAAGAGCTCCAATGAAGATGAAGAAATGCAGCCTGATGGTATGACTGTACACCCTAACGCTGATGCCAATGGTTCCGACGCCTCTTCTGAGAGCTCCAATAAAGATGAAGTAGTCCAGTCAATCCTCATTCGTAGGGGTGCCCGCAACAAACGATCACGTCCACCATGCCACATGTTTGGTCTGGAGAAAAGGGGGAGTGTACAGTTGAATGCAATAATCAAAGAAGAAAGCGCCCGCGTATGTGTCCATTTTGTTGTTATATAACTTACCTTCGGATGGGATCTGAGAGAGAGAGTAAAGATTGCAGCCATGGATTTATAAGGTGTAGATAACCGCAAGGGGGCGCTACAAGTGATCATATGATTTTATTATTATCGTTGATTTAACTTATGATTCATATTTAAACCAAGATTGATATAGAGATTAATTATTTCCACGAAAATATATATCATAGCTAGTTCTTAATTAGAGAATGGTTTCCAAAGAAGTACACACCCCAACGATTCCTTTGAATGCCATTCCTAATAAAAAGATATAGATTATACTCACATATTGAAAACGATTAGAAATACATGTTTTCTTTTTTTATAGCGTTAAACTATTAATTCTAAAGTAAAGGAAACTAGAGTTGCTCTATTTTATTAGTAAGATATGTGACAAATTCTAACTTAAAGAGGCTTGAGTGTCTAAAATGAGAAATTTCTATAAAAAAAGCAGATCCAGGAGTGGAGAGACAAATTAGCATGCCGCATTATTGTAATGCTATATCTCTAGTTCGTTTTAAGTAGGACTTAGCAACTCTACACAGCCATTCAGTTAATTTATGAAGAAAACAACACGGCGAAAACATAATCAAATTTAGAAAAAACTTGCGGTTTTTATGCAAAGTGCAAACCTTTATAAAATAACAATAAAATGTTTTAATTAAACTAAAAATCGTCATCAAAGTGTATTTCAACCCAGTTCTGTTAACACATCCGCTCATTATCTCCGAACCAGACGGGAATAATGTCAACTAAATTACCTTTTTTTAGCCTCACCCCAATATGAGTACACTGATAAAATGTGGGCGATTACAATGACATTAGATCCAACGTCAGCAAATAAGCAGCTGCAGAAACGGGACGCACAGAACGTTTTATGCAACCCTAACGGCCCATATCGTTTTAACAATTATCTAATATATATGACTTCATAAATTCATACTAATAAAATATTAGATAAGTTCCAATCGCATTATTCATTAAGGAAAATTTAAAGAATCTAAATTTGAAAAAAAAAAAAATGAGAATACACATTTTAAGTAATATTTTGCAAACTGCTATCCGCTGAATAATAAGACGAAAAAAAACTAAACACAGAAAAGAATAAACAATGTAACTCATAGATTATTTCAGACTTTTTCTACGATATAAATAAATAAATCATAGCTTTGACTATTTAAAGGAAAATATTTGCTATTTGACATTTTGGAGAACGTATATTTTCTATTAACTGTTTAGAACTCCATATTCGTAACTGACATCTGATGAAATGCTACATCTATGTTTCCTAACTCTCTCTTCTAAATGTGATACGGACATTAAGGAAATAAGATTGGAAAAAAAAGGAAAAAGTTAATGTGCGTCACTCACTTATATATAAATACACACACACACACATATGTATATATATACATATATATACACACACATATATATATATAGTACTTTTATTATTATTATTATTATTATTATTATTGTTTATTATTATTATTGTTTATTATTATTGATATTACCATTTTCATCTTCGATATGTGCGCGTCCTAACAAATATGTCAGACGTAGCCTTTGAAAATTGAACGACATGCGCAAAGCCGTTGCTCGTAACAAGAGCCGTTTAATTAACAAACATCTTTTATTTTAATGGTATTGAGCAGATAATTGTGCATCACATCAGTGAGGGGGCCGATACGCGAACAAGCCGTAGAGAGGAAGGCCCCGAAACGGTGCGTATTATCTCTTGATGACCCAATATTATCTATAAGATAAAATACCCCCTCCAAACATGACTATATAATGTTTTAAAAGATATGCTATGAAATACCCCTCCCCAAAAGCACCATCATATAAAATTTAGACGAGGAAAGCCCTAGAAAGGCGCTTTATCTCTCTCTTGACATTAAAAAGAAAAGAAATATCTAATAAACATCAGTATATACAAGCCTACAAGGTAAGCTGTTTCTCTCAAATACATCTTCTGTTGTTCGCTTTCTTAATAGCGAGTTTCTACTACTGGTCCGGTAGTAATTTCTATCCTCTAAATATATAATCATATACAAGTGTCGTTCCAAAAGTAATGCTTCCAATTTTTAACAAAAAAAGTAGAAAAACTACGAAGAGCGGAGTAGTACCAATGAAACGAGTCGTCAAAATTTATTTTTCTACATAGTCATAACATTTCTTTATACACTTTTGCTAGCAATGAACGAGAAGTTTGATGCTTAACTCGTAAGGCTTGACGACTGCCGAAGCGGTCCATGGTCTTCGCCTGCAATTACTACGTTGTTGTCGGTAAATATCGCCCACGTAATGTGTCTTCAGAATTCCGAACAAAGCGAAATCTAACGGTGCCAGGTGAGGGCTATATTGTGGGTAAGACAGCATTGTTCAGGTGAACTAAGTTACGCATTCCATGGTCTTTAAACATGTTTGTGGCATGGCGCTGTCGTGGGACAAACAGAATGTTTCTTATCTTCTAGCCTTACACGGGCTACAAAGTCTTTCAGTTTTGTCAACATTTTAACGTAACCATCAGAGTTGACAGTCAACCCTGGTTCCAAGATATCCACATAGGTGACTTCCTTCCTCTCTCAGAAGACGGATCACGTCACTTTGCCTGCAGATTTATGGACCCGTAGATCTTCCCATGCCATCCGTCTAGGAGAAGGAAAAATCAGAAGCTAAACCTTGGTGAGGGAGGCCACTTCAGTCCTGGACGATAATCTTCCTAGAATTGGTGACTCTACCGGTTTGCACCTAAACTGCTTAAGGAGTAAATAGTTTCTGTCTATCGCCCGGCTTTCATACCCCTTCTTAGCCTATTAGACGGACGCAGAGGGGCTATCACAGGGACTCGACAGAAACACCCAGTGGTCGACCTTATTTCCTGACTAGAGCAATGAACACTGTTTACCCCCGCTCCCGCCACATACCATCCCCCTAAACTGGACACTATGGAGGTACTTGAGTGCCATATATGCTAGTGCGATTGGATTGAGCTGACTTTTATCTGATGGGTTCAGGGTGCCGGATTGACAGTTCCTTACTGCTGTTTCCGACCGGTGGTACAAGAGACCTAACCCTTTGTAGCACTTAGAGAGGCTGCTCCATCTACAGTTGTATAATATCGGGATGATTGTAGTGCCATGTTGCTCATGGAAAGAGGCCATTCACTCATCTTTCCCGAGGCTACAATCCTGCAGATGCAGAATCAGTTGATGGTCTACTTGTGTTGCATGTGTGGTATTCTACACAACCACTTGTCCAGCATCTCTCCCCCTAACTGAAACTTTTAAATAAAATAAAATGACAGTCCAAGAAAAAATTACGGTTAAATTAGGCTTAAATTAAAACAAAACCATATTACCGCCTCCCTTGACGCTTGCATTTACAAATACTCACGGGCTTAGAACTAATTTAGTTTATGTTAAATCATTTCTCCTACTCAACACCTCGGATATCTTAGCACTAAGTAAAAGTAACCTACGCCCTTTCATTTTCTCTAACCACTTTAACGTGTCTGGTTATCTCCCAATCTGCCGTAAGGACTCAGACAGATTTATACACAGGCTTGGAGTCTATATTCGAAACACCCTTCCCTTGACTAGACAAATAAAACTAGAATAAGCGACCATGCGTTTATGTGTTTTAGACTTAACATGCACCATAAAATTAGCTACTTATATTTTCTCTACTGCTCTCCTACGACCCAGGACTGTACTCTAATTAACAAAGTCTCTGACAGCATAACGCAGCACTTTCCCTCGATATTAGCGCACAAGTACATGTATTTGGTAATTTCAATGTCCACCACAGTAATTGGCTTGGATTCACTACTTTCACAAATGCAGCTGATAGAATAACACATAGCTTCTCTATATCTCATTCCTTATCACAAACTGTTATGTTTCCGACACGTTTCCTTTACCAGTAAGATGAACATGCAACAGTCTAGATATAGTTCTTACCACAGTTCCCGATGATTGTGTAACGAGCGCTCACAGCCAACTCGGAAATGCTGATCACGCTGTGATAATGGTAGAAATCGCCCTTAATTATCAACCCCAAACTGAAGAGCCATTGCTAAAAAAACAAGGTATTATGAAAAATCTGACTGGCAATCAATCCGAACTGCACCATGGGGAAATATCTTTTCTCTTCCCACTGAACAGTACGCAAATGAGACCACTGAATGGATCAAAACGGCAATTCCCACATATTCCCACGCGGAAATTCTATAGCAAACCACACTCTCCCCAATGGTTTACTTCTACTTGTGCAGCTGCCGTTCCTCAAAGACAGCATGCGTACTGCAGATTAAAGGGACGTATGTCCAGTTCAAACAGACAGAAGTTCATAGGAGCTGGAAGTAGAGAGAGATGAGATAGAATATACTGAAACCATCAGAAACGCATCGAAGTACAGAAATTAGGAACTCGTGATTTTTGGAAAATCTACAACAGTGTAGTAAATAATGGGCAATCAACAATTCTACCATTTTCATAAAATCATGAGGTTGTATGCACTCCAACTGAGAAGGCTAACAGTTAGTTTGCCTCAAGCTTCGCATTGGACCCGGCAAACCACCCCTCCCTTACTTTCCTTTGCGGACAGACGCCATACTAGATTATCTGAAAATGACCCCTTCTCAAGTGCATGGTATCATAAAAAAACTTAGACACCTAGAAAGCATGTGGACCTGATCTCATCCCGTATGTGCTATTAAGAAAATGCTCCAGTTCTTTCCAAACTTTACAACAGTTGCCTTAACGAATCTTGCTTTCCTGACTGCTGGAAAATAGTTTTCATGAATTCTGGCGAAAGAACTGAGACATTAAATTATCACCCTATAAGACTCCTCCCGCTTTTCGGCAAAATATTGGAGTCCATAAATAATCAATCTCTACTTCATCACCTTCAACACTGCTAAACTTCTGACTGATCATCAATATGGATTTAGGCAAGCCCGTTCCACACCAGCTATCCTAGCTGTAATCTCTGAACGTATATATCATTTCCTGGACAATACAGGGGAGGGTAGTGCGGTAGCCCTGGATATATCTAAGGCTTTTGACAGCGTATAGCACGATGATCTTCTCAGGAAAATCAGATCACGCAGTATCACTGGAAGAATACTTAACATAATTAAATCCTTCTTAAGTATGTGAAGAATCCAGGTTGTCCTCGACTGTCGTACATCTAAACAATATGATATAAATGCAGGAGTGCCTCAGGGATATATCCTTACATCTTTATTATTCCCAATATTCATAAATGATTTCCCTGATAAAATTGTCTCTGTGATGGGAATAGTTGCTGATGACACTACGCTCTATAACAGAAAGTGGGGGAAACAAATGAACATATATCTAAGGAAATAGCAGAAACACTAGAGGAAGACCAATCTGTAGTGGAATGGGACGAAAATGGATGGTCACATTTCATGCTGCCAAGACTAAGCTTGTTTTCCTCAATAATTACAAGAAACCTTCTCTATCACCAATAGCAATGTCCAAAGACACATTACCTGAAAATACTCCTTTTAAACTCCTCGGCCTAATATTCATAGGGAACATGAGTTGGTACAGATACATTGAGAGCATTGCCAAGGCCGTTGCGAAGAAGATGGGCTCTCTCTACCATGCTTGAAAGCTACTAACACCTGAAAGTATTCTGTATCTCTATAAGGCAACCATTCGCCCATGTATGGAGTATTGTAATATTTGGACTGGTGTATCTGCTACTAGTCTCTCACCGCTGGACAGGGTTAAAAAAGTTGCCACCTGATAAGTCCTGAACTAACATCTCAGCTTCTGCCTCTATTCCAACGGCGAAATGTTGCATCCTTCTGTCTGTCTTACAAGTATTTTTATGGTAAATGCTCTGATGAACTACAAGCCCTTGTACCCCATCGACGTAAATACTCCTGACAAACCCGACAAGCAGCTAAACCCCACCCCTACACAATAAAGATCTCTAGGTGTAAGAAACCCTTCTTCTCTGCTAGATTCCGGGATTCTGCGTTTCGAACTGTACGGACATGCAGCAGTTCAAGTGTAATGTGAACAGGCATCTTGCTGTCCACCTTCCATCATAATATCTCTGCAACTTATCTCTCCGATAGTATCCCCCTACTTCAGAGTGGCACTGTGTCTTGTTTGAGGTGAGAATTGAATAATAAAAAAAGGATTCCTGTGTTTTAACTTTTCTTTACTATAGAGCGTGAGAGGTGCCATTCCATCGATTGCAATTTCGACTGTAGTTAGTGAAGCTGATACCGCGTCTCATCACATATGATAGCGAGGTTCAAGAATCTGTCACGTCGACTTCGTAGTGATTCAACAATTCCTGACAGACATCCCGTCAGTGGTCCTTATTGTTCTGCGTAGATATTCGTGGAACCCAACTATCACACATTTGGCTGTATCCTAGGGATGACAACATCCTTTTCATTACACCGATACCCACATTAATGCCTACACGCATTGCATTCACTGTTATCCTCCGAAAAACGCGAATCAGTTCGTAGAGGAGCACAGTGTTTCTGAGCAAGTGACTATCCTTCAGAGCGCGCGTTGTCATTCATATCTCTGTCGCCAGTCTGAAATCAATTAATCCATCTCCTAACTGTGTTGACATCAACTGCATCGACTTCGTACTCGTTCAAGAGGCGCTGATTTAATGTTCATCGGTTCAATTTATTTCTGCATAGAGGATTTCAATGAAACATTTATGCTTCCGACGAAAGAGTTGCTTTCTTAGCGTCTCACACAATCAATACGTGGAACAGAGAGATCAAACTTTCAGTTCATAAATGCATTACTTTAGTTATAATAACAATGCAGTTTGTGATCATCTCGGACCCATTTGTTCGGAATAAAAATAGGAGGTATTACTTTTGGAACGACCGTTTTATGTAATCACTTATGTTATTGTAAACGAAAGTATTGTATAATCGCTAGAATTTGTTGTACTATCAGGATGGATTTACCATCAGGATGGATTTACTATCAGGATGGATGGATTAAGTTACCTTACAATTAATCACAAAGTTAAGTAATCTGGCGATCGGATTTCGGATCGCAGTATCAAAATTTTTGTCACATTCAGCTACACTGAAGAGGTATATATATATATATATATATATATATATATATATATATATATATATATATATATATATATCAGAATAAAATTATCTAACAATCAACTGGTAGGGAAACCTGTGATTATAAGTTTTACAAAATATTAATTACAGTAATATTCTATAAGTATTATCTCACTTAATTAAAAATTGATCTATATGCAAGATAGAGCAAATAAATAAAATTTTTGTCATTCAATACATTTAAAAATTTATAACGTGAAATGTTTTAATTTCAAATCAAAAGATTTTCATTATTCTATGTAAGGCAAAGAATACATTAGAAATATTATAACTCCTTATCCTATAGGATTTCGATGTTACAATCTCTTCAGATGAGATAATTTTAGCAAATAGTTATAATGGTTTACACCTTATTTACTAAAGTCAGTGAGACATGGAAAATCACAATTAAAAGTTGTTTAAGCATTTAAATGTCATAGAGTAAGGGAAGTTAATGGAAAGGATATAAAAATTCACATCCAAATTGCATGGTAAAATCCGAAGTTAATGTCTTTGATAGCAGTGTGATAAAATGACCCAAACTGTATTTTGAGTAATCTACATCACAAGGTAATGGTTCGAAGTAGACCTTTTTCTGGAGCAGTTTTCTTTGTTTATATAATGGGTCCGGTAAACGTTTTTTTTTATATAGTTCCGGTGGATCTGTTTATTAATTTTATTTTAGAAAATTGCAACTTTAATAACATAGCAAAGTGAATTTATACAATAATTATTTTAATATTTTACTTACTCGATGGGAAAACTTTGTATTTGTTGCTGAAACGAAAAAAAAAAAAAGATTAAACTCAAATAATGGTGATTAAATTGTCTGGAAACACAACACGAAGTATTTAGGACTGCTATATTTGTCTTGATTGTTGTCATGTTCACAACATTCGGATCGTTGTGATCTATTGCGAAGTCGTATTTTAATTTTAAAATCATTGTGAAAGAGTCAAAATATAATTTACCCTTATCGTCTGGATACGTGTGTTGAAGAATTATTTTTTTCCACCGAGAATTAAATTATTTAATTAACAAACCAAATGCAATGCTTGTATGAAAACAAGACTCGTAATATTATTTAAAAATGAACCGACAAATTTTTGGCAAGAAGATTCTAAACGTTCGATGGTTATATGTAACAACACACGCCTTGTGTATGGAAACGATTGCCCCGTATTTCTTAGACATAATGTTGTATTATTTAAATATTTATAATTTTATTTTCCTTTCCTTCCGTCTGCTTTATTATTTATTTATCAATTAAATTTCAGAGTAAATTTGGTAAGAATATATAAAATATTATTAATTAATACATTTGTAAAAACAGTAAACGTATATATATATATATATAAATTAAATATATTTATAAAAACATTGATGGCTACATATGTGCATACATGTTTCTGAAATCACCCGCGTTGGGGGATTACGTCTTCAGGCCAAGAATTATCGTCGAGAATATATATATATATATATATATATATATATATATATATATATATATATATATATATAGATAGATAGATAGATAGATAAATAGATAAACAGATATATGTATATTTATATATATATTGTCACGAGCTAGGAAACCAGTGTTATAGTATGGTCCTCTTTGCAAGAACTTATGACTCTTCCAACGATACTAGCAGCACGTAAATAATAAAAAAAATAAAGGATATGTTGGCTGTAAGACTTACGCCATTTATGATACTTTGTCTGGACAAGACAAGTTATCCTCATAAGATATTCAAGCAAAGCAAACGAATGGCAAAAATGATAACACACATGAACTGTCAAGGACTTCTACACAACAATGCATTAATTACAATATAGAGTTTATTCTGTTATAATTTATGTGCAACTCATAATGGATCGATAGAGAGGGGAAACATAAACAACAGTATAACAATTTATTATAAAACTGTAAAAAATAAACAGAGCATTTTAGTATGAATCGCATTGTACAGTTTTCCTGATTTCCAAACGGGAATAGAAGCTTAGATAATGGCATTGGGTTAAAGAAAATATGAAATACTGAAATAGGTGATCAAAATATATAATAAAAATATGTCCAGTCCTAAAATTTCCGGGGAACCCGATAATAATGTTACAATCCTTATATTGCTCAATCTTCTTTTTTGTTAACGCAAACTTTCACTCTCTTTTTCTATTTCTCTGCTTTTATTTTTCTTTGCTGATTATATTGATATTGTCCGTCTACTTTGAATGTTCCTCTCCGTTGTTTTTTCCAGTAAATAATTCCTTGTGGTAGATCGGCGGATCAATTATACGTTATAGTTTTGTTTCTAGCAACCCAATTTGTCGCTACTTGTGAGTTCTGTGTTAATTATTCTTTGGTGTTTATGATGCTGGCGGATGCATTTGATTACCTCGTGATGATTTCATAATTCTTCAGCATAAATATATATTTATATATAACCGATTGAAACAATGCATAGTTCAAAGAATTCTCCACAATAACTCCAAATATGGAATCGACTTCACCCCTTTTAAGTTGACCCCACATGAGTTGATTTGGCACAAGGCATGCGGGTAACGAGACGCGCTATTTTATGATTCTATAGCGCGCGTCGGCTAGCATATAGAATTACTCTCTGAAAATATTTTTATCATACGTGGCTTTTGCTTCCCGTCCATATCGATTTATCTCACCTTCTTTAAATTACTCACTTTTATCATAATATGTTCCTTCCTTTTACCTTTGGGAAAGAAGAGGGAAAGTACAAGGGAAGGGGAGGCAGAGTAAGCGAGTCAGAGGGAGTTAGGTTTGCAAGTTCTCAGTATTTATTGTTTCCGTTTTCTCTTTTAGAGGATAGTCTGCCAACTGTCTGGTAACTCTAACCGAAGTAGTGGCATCTGGGCCTTTCTTAATTATGGCCACGATATTATTTTATGTCACAAATATATATATATATATATATATATATATATATATATATACACTTGTGCCCGATATTATTCATACCCCTCGGATCTTTGAGATTTCTATAAGAATATTGCTCAAACCAGAAGGTAGACAATATTAAAGGGATTTCAAACAATAAATCAAGCATAAGCATTTAATTTAAACTCAACAAATAAATAAATTATGCAAGTTTGAAACATTATACAAAGAAAAACAATAATGGCACTAGTTCAAAATTATTCATACCTCTCTTACTAATAGTCAATAGCATGCCCTTTATTCTTAATAACTGCCTGTAACCGTTTGGGATATTTATCAACAAGGTTTTTACAAGCATCAACACTGATTTTTGACCATTCTTCAATGCAGTAGTTCTCCAAATCCCTCAAATTTCTAGGTTTCTGCTTTTTAACCTCAGTTTTCAATATGTGCCAGAGGTTTTCGATAGGGTTCAGGTCGGGACTCTGGCTAGGCCATTTCAAAACATTAATTTGATTATCCTCAAACCATTTCTTGACTATTTTGGCAGTATGTTTTGGATCATTATCCTGTTGAAGGACCCAGTTTGGTCCTAAATGGAGCTTCTCCGCATCCTGTCTAATGTTTTTCTGGAGTATCTCCAAATATTGCTCCTTCTTCATGGTTCCATCTATCTTGACCAAACTACCTGGACCACTAGCCGAAAAGGAGCCCCAAAACATTAGGCTACCACCACCATGTTTCACCGTGGGTATGGTGTTCTTTGGGTTGTAAGCTTCTCCTTTCTTCCTTCAAACGTAAGAAGCATCCATATGGCCAAACAATTCAATTTTTGTTTCGTCAGTCCACAAAATACTTGAGAAAACGGACTCTGGAGAATTCACATGGGTCCTAGCAAACTTTAGACGTGTTGCAAGGTGTTTTCCGGTGTGCAATGGAGTCCTTCTTGGTCTTCTTCCTTTCAGACCATTTTCATGCAGAGTCCTTTGCAATGTTTGCCTTGATATTTTTATGCCAGAAGACTCCAGATTTTCTAAAATGTCCTTATTAGTGGTGGTTGGATTTGCATTAACACTTCTTACAATATTCCTGGTGGCTCTAGCAGACAGTTTCCTTTTCCTTCCTCTACCAATCAAGTTGTTTGTTGTGTGGTGGCTCTGGAATTTTTTGATGATGCTCTGTACTGTTGCTGTAGGGACCTCAAATTTCTTGGAAATTGACTTGTAACCTAAACCATCCTTATGTGAATTCACAATTTTAGTCCTAAGATCATTACTAAGCTCTTTTTTCTTCCCCATTCTAATAATTTTTATTCTTTTATTGATTTTCAGTTGATATCATTTTAATTTCTGAAAAATGCAAAAAAACGAAATGAAATTAATCAAAGGTTGTATAAAAGCATTCAAAATAAGAATCAAACAGAAAACAAACAGTCAGAAACTCGATTAATACTGAAAAAATAAGGGGGTATGATTATTTTTGAACATTGCAGATTTTATAAATAGCTGTATATTTCTTTTATTACAAGTATCCCGAGATTTTAAAATGACGAAAATGATCAGAAGAGGTTTATTAAGAATATGTATCAATATGGACGTAAACAATAAATTCTTACAAAAGTTACACCTAATAAACTCAATTTTCAAGGGGGGTATGAATAATATCGGGCACAAGTGTATATATATATATATATATATATATATATATATGCGTGCGTGTGTATGTATGTGTTTAATACTTAAATTGATGTCTTATAATATTTTGAAAGTTCAATAGTTATTTAAAAAATCAGAAAAATATATTTACTTGGATTAAATGACATTCATAATATATTCTTTTTGTGCTATATAAATTTAGATTTTATTATAATAAATGAGACAGTATGAAAGGAATTGCATGTAATATGTAAAACTTGCACTTTTTCAACGTAGCTTAGTAAAATTAAATACTTAAATAAATTATTTTGACTACTTATCACAGCATGAAAAATATTAGGAAAGCTGGAGAGTACAACAGCTGGCATACTGCGAAAACAACAATATCCAAAATGAATAAAAAACGGGTGTTTTGGAGAATAAACTAGTGTTTAAGGTTAGAGTTAGGTTAAGGTTTCAAAAAAATCAATTTCGATGTCATATAACGCAAAAATCAAACTATATATTTGTGACGATTTCTAATGCATAACCGTGCCTAGGGCTTAGAGAAAAATACTATACAGCCATACAAAATACACGTGATTAGAAAACAAAGTTATCTATGAAATTACCGACACACGTGCATCTCATGAATAAGTTAAGTCTATAATACTCTGTCAGCATGGAGTAATAATCTGTATCATAGATTGACTCAGATGCCTTATTTTAAAAATGGAATTTACTACCCGTAAATTAATTCATGTTTTCAAGAGTAAAAATCAATAAAACATCAATACCATGTATTCTTAAGGAATATTAATTCAATCTACGCCGTAATCCACCAACGAAAATATTACTTAAAACATAAGAGTTACATATTATTTCCAATTTCATTGGAACACACCAATGAATAAATTATTTCAAATGTTTATGTAACAAATATCGAAACTTTGAATGCATCTAATGTGCCCATACAGTTTATAAATTTAGCAATGAAAAGCTATTTAAATAGGCCAAGATTCATGAGAACTATTTCAAGATTCACCTAAAGTATAAATCAATATAGCTTTCACTTTACCGTTCAAAGTGTAAACATTTCTTAAAACTACAGATGCGTTTGAATTATCTATGTCTACATCTGATTCGAAGTATTAGCAGAAAAAAAATTGTGGCATCAAAAAATCACTTAATGATCGCCAAATTGGACGTGTTGTGTGAAAAGATTTGAAACGATCAGAAAATTAAAAAAAAAATGACGTGTACTCTTACAAATAAAAAAATAAAACGAATAAAAATAAATGAACTGGAAATACTATTGCATTAAAAAAACGAAAAGAGAAACATCTTCAAACAAAAATATTAGTTCATTTCTGTAATTTTAAGTTAAACAAAAATAAAATCATTAAACGCTAAAATAAATAGACATTTTTACTATTTCTTATCCAAAATCAAGAACAGCTTAATAGTTAGCGACCGTTGTTATTATTGCGTGTTCAAATCTTGTCAGAGTTATTACGTTCGTTAAGTAACCATTACGGACACATATACTACGAGCGGTAGCGCACTTAATAGCGCACCGCGCTTCATATTGGCCAACCTACAATTGTAGGAGTTAGACACAATGTCCTTTTTTAATGTGAAGTAAATTCCATTTTCTACGAAAGGGGGATTCTCGGTTTGGATAGCATTGAAAATGGTCTCACACTAGAAGAATAACTAGCTTTAGGAAAAATTATTCTTCACATTTGATTAAAAAATGTAGTATTTTGGACGCAGGTCCGTGACCACGTATCCTACAGATAGTATATTTTGAGAATATATATATATATATATATATATATATATATATATATATATATATATATATATATATATATATCACCAGACTATCCATTCACGTGAAATCACCTTTTCCATTACCCTATTCCCTCTGCTTAACTATTTGTTACCAAGTAAGATCTATGACTTACTTGTAGTTTCATTAAATACTTTTGCAAGCAAAATCCGATCCCGAATTTTGCTAAATCCTCCCCTCTGATGAGAAGAAAAGTAGTTCTTCGAAACTCCGCGGATTAAGGACTATCCACTTATTTTGTGCTCTCTTTTTAAAATTAAATATGTTCTTAACTCTTTTTCAAAGTGTTTTTTAACATGTTTTATTAACCAGTTGCTCTTATATATATATATATATATGTATATATATATATATATATATATATATATATATATATATATATATATATATATATATATATATATAAAAGATCTGTTTCATTTTGAGGAGGAAAAGAAATTAATTTCGGTTGCGATATAAAACGAGTTCTTGCAGGGACGGACTATATTAAATAACTTGTTTATCTAATCTGAAAAAAAAAGTGAGCAAACAATTCGTTTTAGTTTTGTAAAGTATTATTATAGTTTGTGAAACATTTCTTGTATTCCTATGCTAGTCGTTTTATCCGTTGGTCTTTTCCGTGTAATTACTTTTTCAGAAATTAAAACACTACATGGTCTGAGAAATATAAATGTGCTTGTGATTTAACAATAGCTCTGAGTATATAGACGCAATTTCGGTTGCATCAACTAAAGAACTTTGGAGTTATTAAAAGAAATGTGATTGCTTTGGTTTGAAGAATTCGAAATTATATTTTCTTCGCTCAACTCAATTGTAATATTGAATTAAGGGTACTAGAGAATAGTCGTTTGTGTTTAATCTGGTTTATATAGGGTAGAAATAAATTCTAAAAGTATACACACATCAGAACTGGATATATTTACAAAGCACAAGATCGCAAATTAATAACATTTAATAAAGTCACGACACCCGAGAAAAGTTATTCAGAAAATAAAAAGTGATTCAATTACGATTTTATACTATTTTAATTACTCTGAAATGACGTCTCAACTGAACCAAATCTTTGAGAACTCATTTATTTCCGTGGTCAAATATCGTAAATCCATAGTATTTTATTGAATATATTAAACTAGCCGGGTTCCTGTCGTTGCTCGGATGTTTAGAGGTGTGCAAAAAATTTAAAAAATAAAAAGTGGTAGAAGGCAGGCAGGCACAAACCCGTACCGCGACGGAGGAAAAGAACGTGAAAAAACCCCCAAAACAACAAAAACAAAAAAAAAAAACATGATGTCTTTGCCGCTGCGTCCAGCGCCGAACCGGAAGTGAGGAAGGTTTGAATTAAGGCTAGTCAATCGAAAAGAGGGGATGACTTCCGAAAATATAGGCGAAAAAAAAGCGACCCCTCCTTGTAGAAATGTTTCCAGTTGAGGGTGAGGAGATTAATTTTTTTAGCCAATTTTTCGATATTTGTCGTTCGAAGGGTCGGGCTTCAAAATGATACCGATCTCGTGAAAATCTGTCGCCTTTGTTAAAAGTTTTAGGCAGACATACATACATACATAAATACATTCAAACAGACAGGTTGTATTTATATTATAGGCGACATTAATATTTTTAAACATTTTCTAGTGTCATTATCTGGCGGATAGAAAGTTCTTACGGCTTTTAACTTTGAAATTCAGATGAACATATCTCAGCTCAACCAAAACTGTATTAATGAAAATAACCAACATCAGAATCAACACACTTTTGCGAACTCAAAACAAGTGTATTTATGTCAATAATGTGAAAAATTTTAATATCGCTTAGGTTTTTTAAGCATTTCTCACGCAAAAAGTTGTCGGGATGCTTGAAATAGTGGTAGTCGGTTGTAAGAGGTCTGGCGAGTATGGCGATGTGGTAGAGTTTCGTAGCCTAATTCATTTTACTTTAACAACGTGCAGTCAGGCATTGTCGTGGAGGAGAATTAGACCTAAAATTGACTTAGTAATTTGTTAGAAACCGCAGAGGTAACATTTTTTGAAACTTTGACCCCAATTTTGACCCATTGACATTTATTGATTTTGGCTCAAATAAGCTTAAAAAAGTTTGACCCATGTCCAAGGTATGTGAATCTAAAATTTCTAGTGTTTAGATCCAAAATTGGCAGAGGAGTTTGGTAGAGATTTTAAAGGTCAAATCGTTGAACTTTGATCCCTTAACACCCAAATTTATGGCCGAAAACCGATTAAAAAGATTTTCCTGAATCTCGATACTTCCTATGTAAAACCTCGAGTCTGTAGACAGAAAATTGACAAAGTAGTAGTTTGGTGGGAAAACAGACAGACACACAGACGCACACACACAGACACACACACACACACACGATTTCACTTTTTATTAGTATATAGATATGATCATATTATATAGATTTTTGTAAGTTATTTCTTAACATTTTATACCGTTATTGGAAAATCATTATTGAAAGCAAACCACCTTACTTCATCGTTGGCTGGGACATTCTCTACTGGTAAATAATTTGTTCATGAGAGTTTACGTTCATTACCGGATCTAGATGCGCATCGTCATTAATTTTTACATCAACCTAGCAATTTTACATGAATGTATTCAAATATATTATATACTAGCAGAGATATCCGGCGTTAGCCGGATCAATAACTAGAAAAGGCTCAAAGTGTATGCAACATTTATAATATAGATCTCACCTGTCTGCTTAAATGTATGTATGTATGCATGTATGTTCGGTGGTCAAAGTCTGGTGTGGACGTGGTAAAAGCACACAGATGTCTTAGCGTCATACTGTGCTTCTCCTAGACAAATCAACCCCATGTGTACGTCGTGACCACTGCCATCCACTGCCTTGTGGGCCAAGGTTCTTCTAACCAAAGGCTAAGGACGAGGTAATCCTGACAGAAACCTCCAGAGGAGCTTGGGCCTTTGAGCTACGGCATGCATGACCCACCAGCGTGTGGAATATGCTCTGGTGCCCAGCAACCTAAGTCCCAGTCATGGAACAAATGGCATGATGATTGAAGAAAGCTCCGTAAGCCGTGGTGAAGGCAACACTCTAGGAGAAGGAAAACCCTGATATAAAACCTGCGGCGACTGCTGCATCCAATGGTGTTGACTTGCTCTTCTTATTGGTTCAATGTGGACGTTGTTCAGAGAGTGGAATTATCTCAGTTCAAAGTCTTTCCTCGCTATAAAAAGCTTCAAGCACAGGCATTACTTGATATGTAATGGAATACACAGTTTACCATCGGAGCGTATCTCGATAACAAAAAGGCTATCTATAGTCTAAAACGGCAAACGGACACTCAATGAGGACTGATGCGGATATGGGCGTCAATAGAATAAAGGTGCAGGACTGTAGAAGGTTTATAAAAGTGACAATTCGGCACGTGCTGCTAGTGGCGCTCATGTCTGCCTCTTTTGGGCCAGAGATGTATTAAGTAATGGCAATACTCGAGAACGAGTTTGCTGCCATAAAGTATGTATGTATGTATGTATGTATGCATCTATTGGGCTATTTTCTCGTCGGTTGTTTGGAAAATTATGTGCGAGTTTGTTTATATTATTGTCATGTGCTACAGAAGAATGCGTCTAAAACAAACTTTATTAAAAAAAAAAATCCAAGCGTCTTTAAATCGTTTTTAATTGGACTGTTTTCTCGTCGATTGTTTGAAAAATTTTAGTATACTCCTGAACAACACTGACTTACTTGTCTTTCTCTTCTCTGCCAAGCATAATCCATATAGGACATACACTTTAGCATTATACACACTTGCAATATCTAGGATATTGAGCACATTCTCCCGAAAAACTCAGAGTACTTTTCAGCCTAACAATATAACAAATTACAAGAAAAATCTTACTATCGGGAAACGTGACGTTTAAAAACAACTGCTTAATAATAGATTTATTTATCTACGATAATACTAATCGCTTTCGCTCTTTCCCCTTTATCACTTCTAATAGTATTTTACAAGAAAAATGGCTTTCGTGATAGAGTTATATTTCTTTCCATCTAAATAAAGATAAATTGGTCTTCATTACAGAATGGAGGTTTGTTGTCTAATGACTAGTGTTTACATTTTACAAATAACGAAAGTATCTGATTTTTCTCAATTTGTTTTCACTTTCTTTTTACGCCTTTTCATAAAAAGTACATTGAACTACATATATAAGTTAACAAATTTATCGAATCTCCATTACTAACGGTTACTATATTGTGCAATTTCTACTGTACACTCTTTAACCCTTATCCTCGAGTGGCCACTTGGCCTTGACAAGTGATGATGCATATGTAAAAAAAGCCATATTTGCTAGTTTTGCCTCTAACAGTTGTTTTCCAAAATTAATGCTGAATGATTGATTAAGTTCGGAATCAATCCTGTACATCCAAATAGATAAACATATAGACACACCTCAGCTTGATTAGAGGAATAACTCCAAACCTATTTTGCTCGTGTCATATTCGAAAATATCATTTACTCATGTAGTGAATCATCCAAAATCCGCTTCTCAAGATCTTGTGGCAAAGGGGGACAGTTATCGTCAAAAATGACCGTCTAGTTACTCATCCATCCAGCGAGATGTAACTCACTACACGAGTTTGTAGTGTAATTCAAATCTTGTGAGTAGCTAAATACTTGATTCTTTGCCAGGGCTATCAAGGGTATTTTTATCGTGGCACCATCACTAGACCGGGTGCCTACCACGGCTTAAGAGAATTCCATCTACCATTAAGAAAAAAGTATAGATTTTCTCAACTTGGTATTTTACCTCGCGGTACATACAGCGTATCGCCTTCACAAATGGTCACCCATCTGGCACTGGCCAGGTTCAACGTTGCTTAACTTCCGTGATCTGGCAAGGACCGGTGTGTCAACGTGATTGTGCCGTATGTGGTCTAGTTACTATATTCAATATATTATCACTATGGCTATGGCAAGAGAATATTTATTTCATTTTCTCGACTCTCGGGTATATATCCGACGTAGAGTTAATCAATCGAAAACCACACCACTCTATCTAAAAGATTACAAGATGTTAACTGATATATACTCGAGAGTCAAAATAATGAAAAGAATATTCTCTTGTCACAGAACTAATTATGACACATTCCTTTAAGTTTTAATTTTAATACAAATTTAACTCTAACACTTCTTGCTATTGATAAAAAAACAATGAATACGATGATTTTCATCTAAACATCTGCCACTAATTTTTGACTGAATATACAATAAGTAATGCTAAAGGATACTTTGTTGTTCTGTTTGAAATATCGAAGCTCTGGAAGCAGAAAAGAACACATCAATCGAATAAGTCGTACAGTGCCTTGCCTTTCAAGGATAACTATTTCATTTTCTATTTTTCTTTCTTATTCTATCCATTTTCTTTTATTCTCTCACTTTTGGAGAAACAATGAACCTCTTATTTAATTTTGCTCGTGATAATAGCATTCTTTATTGATTCATAAGATACAGAAACAAGATAATGCTATACTTGTCTATTATGTTTTCAGGATTTACCAAGAACATCATGAATATGACTTCATTATCACAGATATATACATATGTATGATTTTGTATTAGATTATTTTGTAAAATAAGTTCACATTTATCTGGTGAATTAATTAATAAAAACTATTGTGCATATGATTATCTAGTGGATACGTCGCTGGTATCTTTGAAAAATCTATATTGAGAGTCAGAAATTCAAAGATTACGTGAATAAATATTCTGATAATAAAATATTCTTCTTCAAGTGCAGATGAATAACATGAATTATTCAAACACAATAACTGAAACAAACTATTTTTCCCAAAGCCGTTTTCTCAAATAATAACTTTCTTTAATCTACAGTACACAAAGTTTTCAAACATTTGTATACTTTAACAACAAATGTTTATTCATCTGTGTAAAGGTACGCTGTATACTTTTCGAGGGGAATGCTATTTGTCGACAAAACGTGTTCACATAATGTATCTTTTTTCAGAGCCGGAGGTAAGTTCGACACAAGACAGATTTAGCATCCTTGTATGTCGCACCCTATACGTTTTAAAATAAAATAATCAAAAATACTTTTTATTAAATTTGTTAAACGTGTTTAAGTAGTAAATAGAAGAACGTTTGTGAACATAAAAGTAATTGAACAAAAATATCATGTTATAATTTAATTTCGAATTATATTTGGCAATGATGAATCTTTAAACATAGAAAAATGTTAAAAATAACATTGCTAATAACGAGAATATGTCTAAGACTGAAGCTGGTAGAATTATAATGAATGAAAACAAGATAATCGCTAACGATAACTTGTAAAGAAATACCTTGAAATAACAAAATGTTTTTCTTGCACAACTGAAACTACCTCTTGAAGAAATTTTAAAATATGCGATATGCCCATATACTCTTTCAGTCCAAATATTGACACTTTAAATGCAGAAACATTGATGTTAAATATAGAATTAAGATAAGAAAATGACTGCTAGGTTTGAACCAAATCAAATATCTAATCAGTTTTTCAAAAGGAAATGTCCCAGTTGTATTCTTAATCACATTGATGAGGGATTAAATAGATTTGAGAAACTGGGAGCATTATTGAAAGTAAATTACGGCAAGAAGACTTCGCCTACGGTCAAGGTAAAAAAAGTAAAAAGATAAGTATGTACAAGGTGTAACTATGCACTAAGAGATTACTACTATGCTCTCTCAAGTCCAGAAAAGATATTCAGCAAGCGAAGTGATCCTTTTCCCAAAGTTGGTTTTAATGACGTTTCTCTGCAGATTTCAGTGGATGGGGAGTGCACAAAGCTAGTTATATTGATTTCCATGAAAATTGTACAAATTCGAACAAGGATTCAGATTGGAACAGTCATTTGTACACAAGTAATAGACACATTGCTTATGACTGAAATTTGCGAAAGTTTACTTAAGTCACTTTTTAGCGATAGGTAAAACACGTAGCAACACAAATTATATGGTCTCAAGGTATGAAAACTATCAAGGACTATGGATTTTAGTTGGAGGAGGCAAATGCGATTTTGTCATGGAGAAATAAATACATCAACCACAGACAGAGGTGGTAGAAAACAAGAATCCGAACAAGCGAGTGCAACAAAAAGATTCCCCTGAAAACACAACTTCTCTAAACAGTTCACTGGGTTAGTACAATGTTTATTCCAAACAGACACAATCTGCGAATACCTTATTACTAGGGTTGTGGCAACAGAATATTCTTTTCATTGTTTTGACTCTTGAGTATATATCCGTTTATATATTATATGTTTTTATATAGACTGATGTGGTTCTCGGTTGATTAACTGTGTCTGTGCCAGATATATACTCGAGACTCAAAAAACAAAACAAAAAGAATATGCCGTTGTCACAGACCTACTTATTATATTCTATTTAAAAGAAAAAAGTAATCTGAACTATGGAATAGTAGGAGAATTAAAAAAATAAACAAACTTTCCTCACATCTTATGCGATATATTACAATCCAAATTTTTAATCCGTTGTAGCTACTGATGTTTGCTCGTACGGCATTGTAGCTTAAATATTACACAAAATAGAAGATAGATCATTTAAGCTTATTTTCACATCTCTTTCGAACCTTAATACATATAAAGATCCTACTCATATAAAGAAGTCGTATTTTGTTTTGCTAAGTATATGCGATTATTTAACATTTCTAATTAGACACAGATTTACTTTCAAAAATGCAAATGTTCTAAAAAATTAAAATATCCGTGAAATGGGGAATCATCTTACGTGAAATAAACACATGATACAACTCGCTAACTCTAAATATTAAAACATTTTTTGAAAGCTTTTTCACGTAATCACCTTAATATATTGAATCGTTTCTCGCGAGAAAACAGGTGAGGATGACACTCACTTTCTTAACAAGAAAGTAACAAGGGAAAAACTTTGTTTATATAGATGCAATTTTATCTTTATTAAAAAATATTAAACCAAAAATAGAAAATGTCTCCCAAGAGAGAAAAACAAATGTGAAAAAAACTCGCTTTTTGAAGGATTTGGATACTATCTGACGCCGCCATTAGTCTTGGGAAATGCTAACAAATTCCGACATAAAACGAACAACAATCAATATCACTTACACAAACAAGAAATTTTGATTAGTTAGAATCCTTATTTACTTGCCTACATAAAAGCGCTAAAGCGATGCATTATATGACTCTGGGCTTATGATAAATCGATGTTTGTTTTTAAGTAACTTAAAAATTTTCTTAATTTTGTCAATTAAATTATTTAAAGTGTCGTGTGTTTTAGTATTACCTCTAAAACATATTTTACTCAAAGAAACAGCATCATCCCTCCTAAATCAAATTTTGTTTTTGTTGTTTCTTTGTTTCATAATTATGCATTGCCCATAGAGTGCAACCTAATGAGATATCGAATACATTTAACTGATATTCTTCCCGTGGTTGAAAGTTCAATACTCGTTACACGCGATCCTAACTAAGAATAGTATAATACCTACTCAAAACTTGTATTTGGTCCTGGTGGGTAATTCGAACATAATCTATTACGTTGATTTAATAAAGGGTTCAGCCCGAGTTTCGCACAGATTAGCAAGTTTGACATAACGATTCCCGAGTTTAAAAACAAGTAGCAGACAGATTGAATGTTAAATTGGCCGAAATGTTATGAAAGTAGCGACCAATATGAGAGTAATATTTTTTATACTATGAATAATACAAATTCTTTCCCTCACGTACAAATATTTTCAGACAAATTTAAAATGTATAGATTAATAAGCACTATTAAAATCAAGCTCTTATATTGTCTTAAATATCTGATACATTCGTAGTTTATTCATATTTAATATTAAGTACACTTTTATGCCAAAATGAGCAATTACGGTGAGAAGTTAACATTATATGTTCCATGCACTAATTTCTCAATCATACTGCAATTATAATCCTCTTTTCTTATTTCGTTGATAAAACGTGTCTGCTGAGTATGGTTCGTGGTGTTGTGTCCTGATATTTTAATCATTGGATAATAATCACTTCTTTTCTTCACTGGAATCAAATTCGAACCTCGTCTAAAAGAGTGGTTCTTAACACTTTGGTTACAATTTTTTACGGTTACAAAGCAGTGAAGATAAATAATTAACGCTTGAATTATCTCTTCTGATCTATTAATCCTAAGCTGTAAAAATATGAAATTAACGTTTGAACACAGAAAAAAAAAATTAAAATAATCGTTTTTGTACTAGGAAATTAAGCTGTATTTTTTAAAATCCCGAGACTCACAAAAGATCTTATTTTTCTAATAATCGTCCCAACACTTGATATTACTTCATATAAAACTGATACTTTCCCTTTGCAACAATTAATTAAAAAATGTTTGTGTCGTGAGCTAATATATATATATATATATATATATATATATATATATATATATATATATATATATATATATATATATATATATACCTTCCTCATGGTCGGGTCACCGGCGACTAAACTAGTACCCTCACCAGACTTGTTTGGTGAGGAGGGCGGCTAGTCTCCCTGAAGGATTAAAAACAAGACCTTCCAAAGGGCGAATGAACCCTTTTTCGGGGTACCGGCCAACTAGCACCGTGGGTGTTTGTGTGCATGTATGTGTGTGTTGGGGTGGAGAGGACTCCTGTAAGCCGTGGTGAAGGCAACCTTTCTAGGAGAAGCAAATCTCTGATTTAAAAAAAAAACATAAAATGGGAGACCAATACCCGTATCAAGTTGGTCTGTAGTTTAACTTATTGCTGGCTATCTTGCTCTTGCTTGTTGCTGGATCTCAACATTTTGAACCGAGAGAAAGACTTAGCTGCTGTACAAAGCTAAGACTCTGTAACATCATCTGTGTATAGATACTCCCTCAGGCATTTGTCTATAAAAGTGGTCCTGTGGCGATGGAAAAGTTGTGACGCATGGAGTCTTTAAATGCTGGAAGAATGTAATAATAGATCCCAATGACCATCTTCAGTGTCATGCCTGTGTGAGCGTGTGAATTCACCGGCAGGTCTAAAAAAAACTTGGACTCATGGACTTTAAGTGTCTGAGGGAGTGACACTCGTCTGACAAGACGTTGCAATCATCATATATATATATATATTTATGTCAGGTCATATCATATGCTACTGGTACCATGTAACCCAGTACTACCTGCCTCATGGTCGGGTCACCTGCGACTATACTGGTTCCCCCACCAGACTAAGACTCTGTAACATCATCTTTGTATAGATACTCCCTCAGGCATTTGTCTATTAAAATGATCCTGTGGCGATGGAAGTCATTTTTGGGCTCATGGACTTTAAGCGTCTGAGGGAGTGGCACTCGTCTGACAAGACGTTGCAATCATCATATATCTATAATGAAACATATAAAATCTTGCAATGCTAAATGGGACAATTCTCTATCTATATAAAAGCCAAGTACGTCCAAGGATGGAATACTGTTGCCATATCTGGGCAGGAGCTGCTAAAAACAGCCTACCCTGCCTTGACAGAGTACAAAATAGACTTCGTGGCTTAGTGGGGGATGCCCTTTTCTCTACCCTGCAACCTTTCTCCCACAGAAGAGACGTTGCGAGCCTATCCTTGTTTTATCGTTATTTCCATAGCAGGTGCTCGTCTGAACTCCAATCTCTGGTCCCCCCTCGCCAATCTTTCACGAAAAACACCCGCCTAGCTGAATCCACTGTGAAAAATTTCCCCCACTCTATATCTGTGCCTAAATCAAAACGCGGATTCCATGAACAAAGCTTCTTTCTTAGAACTGCACGCCTGTGGAACTCTGTTCCGTCTGCCTGCTTCCCTCCGGACTACAACTTGGATGTCTTCAAGTCCAATGTTAGCAAATTCCTAATGAACTGACCCCTTAATTAAACACTTCATCAAATCTCCACACTAACGTAATGTACTTGTAATAACCCTTATCCCTGAGTGGCTTCCAGGCCTTGATAAGTGGTGATCACTGTGTAAAAAAAAAAACCCCAAAAAAACCATGAGAAATTCTACATACAAATTCTCGCCGAAAAAGTTTATTTTAGAAGCAACATTCAATTTGAATGTTATAAAGGTGTACATAAGTGTATTCACTTAATAATAAGACCACACATTTATCTTAATAAATACGATGTTTTAAGTTTTTACATACGTTTAACATCGGTCACGCTCATTTAAAAAATGAATTCTTCTAATCCCCAAAGATTACCTTATGAAAAAGGCAATTGAAAATTAATTGCTCTCACAGAAGGTAAACATCTTTTTGTTTACACATAAAAAATGAGTTGATTAAATTATTTTTTACGGGGTTTGATTACTTAGTACGGGGAAAATTTATGATTAATTTCCCGCCAAAATTATTAATTAAATAGAAAACAACTGAACAGAAAAAAATATCAATAACGTCGCCTTTGAACGAAACTTGTAATATCCGTACCAATAATCAGATTAAAGCACAGACGAATATTAATTCATAAGTAACTTCTGGATATAAAGCTATACTGGCTAATCAAATGGAAGGAATACCTCCTTGCTTATATGAACCAATATACATTTATTATTTTAAGGGAGAAATTTTCATTAACCATAAACTCTACAAGAATATGGAAACGAAGAATCCAAAGCTTTACGTTAGTATTGTGTTATTAATATCTATATGTTTGAACCAATAAACTGTTCAAAGCCATATAATAAAATGTTTGTTCTTTTGTTGAGACAGGATTATTTGAAGAAGGTTACGAAGCATCGTTACAAAATATTCTGCATAAAAGGGATCTTTTTTTTTTTGAATAAGGTGTTTTAATATTTCCTGAGTTGTAACTAATCAATGACTGTTTTCAAACAATATATACTCTCTCAAATACCGATGACATTTTAAATCAATTTCCAATCTATCAAAAAGCATAAGTTGTTTGAAACAAAACAACAGTTACTTTACTGATCACGATGTATTATTAATCAACCTCGTCAGTCGTACATATTTTTTCAATGCAAGTGGGAAGTGAACAACCTGCCGAAGCCTATCTACGATATGTAATTTTGGAGTCCGATTCTCAATGAAGAATACATAATAGAAAAACAATGTTTAGCCTTTCACATTAACTATGCATAAGCTTATCATGTCAAAATCGAGCCAGCATTTCAATATATATGCAGAAATACGCACAGGCAAACGTAAAACAAAACAAAAAAACAATATCGAGTTTCGAGTGTTAAGAATATCATCAGATTATACCTGATAAATTATTACATATCTCTTCAAAATTCGACAGGGAAATATTTAAAAAAAAACTTTATATAATTCATATCCCAATGGAAATTCCATGGTTAATCTATTCCTGATGATTAAACGTATCTTGAAATAAGAAGTGAACGCTATGTTGAATTATATTTAAAACATTGTTTCTACTTTCGTAAAAGAATTGTCATTGTCATCTAAACGTACACTCTATATAAAGCAATGTTTGTGTGTATGCTACAAATATCGAATTGCTAACAGAACATAAAAAAAAAACGATTTTACATTTTTACGGAACCTAAAGACACTATTAAAAGATTCAACCGGGCTACTAGAGTTAATTATCGGTAAGGTTCATGTAATAGAAAGAATGTTTGATCCATTTTAAATAGATTATCTTTATTTTATAAAACAAAAATAAATGAAACAAAAATAACTAAATGAAGAATATATTCGAAAAATTTAAATACTTATATACTTTTGTATTATGAAGATTTAAAGTCATACTTTATTTTATGACTTAAAATCTTCATATTTCAAATAAAATAAGTATTAATTAAATCTATTTCCATTTCTACCGCAATCGAATTGTTTTCAGGTAAATCTTCGAACACATCCATTTTTAAGTAAGATTTAACTCACACAATAACACTCCCCACACAGACTATGTTTTATTGACTTCGTATGAGAATTTTTATTCTTATTTACAGTAAAAAAATTGTAAAGACATTTTGCATTTGAAATTATGTTTATAAAATTTTCCGACCAGCAATATATTGTCAGATGGGCAACTCCGGATGAATACTGCGAATATTATATAGATAGAACAAATATATCCGTTCTCATTTTATATATTTATAATTGTACCTATGTAGATGTTTTTAAATAATACACATTGCGTTCATTTTTTAGAAAACATGTATTTCTTAGAGGGGATTTACCACTTATCAAGGCCCAAAAGGGATACGAGGATAAGGGTTAATGAAAGTACGGTAGTCATCGAGACAAGAGCGTAGTAATCATTAGTAGTGGAAATTGGGTATAATTTTATTATTTAGGGAAATAATCAATAAGAACTTGTTTACATTGGACTTGAAGACACCCATATAATAGCCAACTATAAGCAGACCAGTGGAATAAAGTTCCACATGTGGGCTATGCTAAGAAAAAAGCTTTGCTCATGGAATCAGCATTTAGATTAATAGTGGAAGAAATTGTTGATAGCGGTTTTAGCTAGTCGAGTTTTTTGTAAGAGTTTGTCAAGGGAGGAACAATAGATTGAAGCTCAGACGAGGACTTACTATTAAAATAATGATTGAGCAGAGAGAGGGCGCAACTTTTCTTCTGCAGGAAAGAGGTTACATGAAAGAGTAAAAGGAATCAACTACATGTTTCCAAGTCGGTTTTCAACTCTGTCAAGGAAAGAAGGGCGTCTTTAACAGGTCCTGCCTAAACGTGGAAAAAGTACTTCATCTTAAGACGGAATCCGCTTTTATACAGGAATAGGATTGCAGATATCTACTGGACTGTTAAAATGACACCCATTTTTCAAGTGATATTGCAACAGATTTAGATTGTTGCATTTCAGATCAGAAGTAAAGGTCAGCCCAAGAAGCTTGTTAAAACATTGTGCTTCTTTCAATTGGGATCACGCAATAGTAAGAGCGTTGATGATAGAAAGAGTGAAGCTTGGTTTTAGATGCATTAAAATTAATCAGCCACTTTTTCCACATCGCATCACGTGCTCAACGTCAGAAGAGAGAGAATCAGAGATATTTTGGTCATTGTAAACCTTTGAAGTGTGCTATGGATAGTTGCGTCGTCTGCATAAATGTATCCGAATGATCTAAGAATATAGTTTGGGAGATTATTGATGAAGGCCGGGAAGAGAATAAGACCTAAATTCATACTAAGAGCTTTTGGTTTTTGTCAATCGACTACAACTCTTTTTATCCGAGAGAAAGAATTTTATAACTGAAAGGACATTTACGGTTATTTTGTTGCTGGAAATCTGATGAATTAGACCTTTATGACATATTCTGTCAAGAGCATGAATTCGTAGTAGACACGATCAAACAATTTACACATTCTACCTTTAGTAAATAGCAAACATTATTTACATCTGCAGAATAATCTGACATAATTCTCATGTTATTCAAAGGTTATTCTCGGCTATACTTTATTCTCATTGTTAAACTTCAAGATCTTTACATAAATATTAAAAGCTTTGCAGTAAGTATTTTGAAGTATAAGTATCAAAACATTCTAATCAAGTTTATTTAGAAAATAAAGAAAATATAAAAACAAGTGCAAAAGAGCTTAGACTTCTGAGAAAACATTTTGGAACTATAATTTACTGCAATGGACGTGATCATTAAATTCATACAGATTGAGTATGTATTATTACAGAACCTATTCTCAGTTGATTATTATGTATTATGAGGATTAATTTGCCCGGTAGACTAATTCACAAATAATAATAATAATAATAATAATAATAATAATAATAATAATAATAATAATAATAATAATAATAATAATCATAATGATAATAATAATAATAATAATAATAATAATAATAATCATAATCATCATAATCATAATCATAATAATAATAATAATAATAATAATAATAATGTCGTTCATCAAATTCCGTCTGTGTTTGTTTACAATATCACGTCAGGTAATATTTGGACTTCACGAGAAATGCCCGGAAAAGTTACTTCTGTTTAGGTTTAAAATATGCAAACGACGAAATGATTTGGGGCGTGTTTAAATGGAACGTCTTCTTTTCTAGAAAAGTGAATCCATTAAAAAGAAATAAATGAAAATAAAACAGTGAGGTACACCTGGCTTTAACAGAGGATCATTCGATCTGTTGTCGAATGCTTTACCACTGATATGTATCGCCAGATGACGATAAATCTGTTGATTTGTAGAAGAAATGATTCATTATAATTTTATTATTTCCCGTGGCTGGTGTAACCTAAAATATTCCCCTGTAAGAATTATTTTTTATCAATAAGAAAGAAAGACTATTTTTAAGATAGAACCTTTTCGATTTTCGATATTAGCGAATGCATTTCTGCAGAAAACATTTCTAAAACATTGCCAGGCAGCTAAATTACTTTTGTGTGAAATTTGCAAAATATAGATTAAGCCGTTTCAAAACATATGAGGAAGGAAGTCTCACGTACACACACACACAAATGACTTTCATATAAGAGCAGTAATACTTTACAATTAGAAACTAAAAGCAAAATTCAATTTAATTGATTTTGTTTATAGAATTTTAACTTTCAATTTATTAATGCTCATCTAATTTTCTTTGTGCCAAGTTCAATTTTCATATACACCTTTATGTATACTAAGTTAAAAACGCATTATGACAGTTCAAGTAAGAGAAAATCATATCGCGTGCCACATTCTTTTTGAATCGCAATAATCTATTTTCATTTCCACGCGTGAAAAAAAGACAGCAAAATAAGTTACTCTTTGTCTTCCGTCTTCATTTTAAAATCGTTTTTTGCATTTGAAATAATAATCTCTCCTATTATATGAAATGAATGTACGTGCGCGTGTGTGTGTACGTGTGTGTATGTGTGTGTGAGTTCCATATAAATTCGTAAACGACAGGACCGATTTTTATGAAATTTCACACGAAGGTGTTTTGTGTGCCTGGCAGTGTTCATACGTAGGTTTGTTATCGGAATGGCGTCAATAAGTATCGATAATCAATATAATACGATGTAAGAAAGAAACAGGCACTTTGGACCAAAGTCCATACCTTACACAGGCTAATATCACAAGTGCATATGAAAAGTGTTATTACCATACAAGCCGAAAGGACCAACATGTAAAATTAAAAGTAAGTTTTTTAATATGAAAAAGACTCGTTCGAAATGACTGTTTGTTTAAAGCACAATATCACTATAGTATCCGACTTTTTCATATTAAACTTAAATTCAATCATTATCACCGCAAAAGCAATAAGTACATGCACATAAGATCAACAGTAGTATCTTTGAGATGACATTATATATAAAACACTTTTTATAAAATCAACAGTAGGTGTTCTACAGTGCAGTATAGACTGCAATGTATTGCGGTCAAAGTCATTGCGGGGAAGTATGTGAAGCTTCATCTTCGTGCATCGCGATGGGTCTCCAATAAGAAATTGGAATCAATCGATTTGATTGATAAATAAGAGATTTAACCGATTTCAACGACAATAAAAATATGAGACGGTGAAACATTTGCGGATCTTCATTACATTTCAGACGACGTCGGGTTCTCCTATTAGTATAAAATATTCGTGGATTTGAAAAATAACTGCTTTGTGAATGTATCATGGAGTAACGTAGCAAATAATTGGGCGTGAGTCAGTATTAAACGTTATTCAATTCCACGGGAATCGAATTAGTTTCTCTTCCAGTCTTTTTACACCTCTTTATGTGTCGAAAGATCCGTAAAACTTTTGTATTTTAGTAGCTAGACTGAAACGTTGTGTTTGATGTAACGTTCCTCATGTGATGTTGTGTATATTAATATTTTTCAAAGTATGTCAGGTGCTTGATACGCCGAGATGTTTAGGAGAACACTTATAAAGCGATACGAAACGATAGATTAGTAAAGAAATCGATTATAAAAATGCTAAGGCAGTTTTATCAACCGGGGTGGTGTAGGAATCGAACCAGATCTGGGTTATAAACTCAATTGCATTAGTGCAGCAATTTGTAATTTTGTTTAATTATAGTAAGTTTTCGTTGTGTTGAATTATTTAAAAACATAAACATCGATTGTATATATATATATATATATATATATATATATATATATATATATATATATATATATTATTTTCAAAATATAATTATCCACTGATACGTGTTTCGTCGTCTACGACTCATCAGAGGGGCTGAATCTAGATGACGAAACACATGCCAGTGGATAATTATATTTTGAAAATAATATATATATATACCGCTTCCCACGTGGGGGTACC
This sequence comes from Euprymna scolopes, assembly GCF_053919585.1. NCBI lineage: Eukaryota > Metazoa > Mollusca > Cephalopoda > Sepiida > Sepiolidae > Euprymna > Euprymna scolopes. Next base: position 67,614,432 of record NC_136482.1, on the reverse strand, counting down.
AAGTTGGTTAAAAGGAAAATTATTCCCAACTCGTATTTAGGTAAAAATGCACTTCGTAAATAATTGAATTCATTCAAAACCTATCGCTAAAACCAAAAACAAACAACCCCTCTCCATCTCTCTCTCTCTCTCTCTCTCTCTCTCTCTCTCTCTCTCTCTCTCTCTCTCAATAGGCCTTTTCAATATTTTTTATTCTTTTCACTTTTTATTTTACACGGTTATGACTTAGCCGAGTGTAAAAGAATGTTAAAACATCATGCATGTTTTATTTTGCTAACTTTATTTAATAGATGTACGAACATAATTATAGAAGAAACACTATTTCCTTTATCTTTTGTTTTAAAACTTGTTTATATGGCTGTTTGTTCTCTTGCGTGTTTTGCTGATGTGCATCATGTCAAAGTTTTACCGTATATATAATTATTGATTAAATAGAAATATAAAACCTTTTTCAAACACTCAGGACATTATACATAGACTAACCACTAATAAAAAATGTATATGGCTTATAAATTATTAACTGCCAAATGTCACGTATCAAAATTTAAGATCAAACTGATTAATCTAAAAATGACAATTATTTCAATGGAGAAGTTTTTTTATATTTTTATAATTCATTACTTTCTGATAAGAAAATGCAATTCAATCCAATTAATGGCTTGATAATTTTAATCCGAACTTTTTTCTGTTTCGAATAACGGTTGACAAGTGGCATTCTGATTTTAAACAGTGTTGTACAGACACAAATGATACCGCTGAATTCCTAATTTGTCCAAATTCGACAGTTGTGTTTTAAAAAAAAAACATACAAAAAACATAAAAAGCACTAGCAGACATATTCTTACCTTTCGTAAATTATGTTGCCTTTGGTAAAGATAATATAGTATTTTAATTCTCCACTAGCAAGGCCACCCTGCACTGCTCGGGACCGTATAAGACAATGAGAAAAATGAAGTTGATTTGAAGTACTATTACTTTCGTAGAATTGTTTGTATACATAAATACATAAAAAAAGAAAATGATCATTGTATGAGATTTTAGGAATATGACATCTATACAAATATACAAACATAGACACTATAATATAATAATATTCATAATGATGGGTTAATAGGTTTAGGGGTTGATCAAACACACACATATCCAATCATATACACATAATTGAAATTCATAATGATCGATATATTAGTTTAGGAGTGAATTCAATACACAGAAATATAAAATCATATACACATACTAAAAAGTCTTAATGATCAGTTAATTAGTTCAGGAGTATATCTAATACATACAAATATATAAGCATATTCATATTTTAACATTCATAATGATCGGTTAATTAGTTTATGAGTAAATTAAATAAATACAAATATATAAACATATACACAAAATTAAAATTCATAATGATCGGTTAATTAGTTTGGGAGTGAATCCAACAACAGAAATATATTATCACTAGCAGTTCAGTTTTAGTCCTATGTACTGTTCATAACTTTATGTGCGTATATATATATATATATATATATATATATATATATATATATATATATATATATATATATATATATATATATATAAGTTTGAGCTGCATCTAAAATTTCAAGTGTTTAGACAAAAAATTGGCGGTGGATTTTGGTAGAGTCTGGAATGGTCAACACTTTTCACTTTGACAGCCAAATTCTCGGCCTAAAACCGACTTAAACGCTTGCATTATGTCTCAATACACGGTCTGTAAAATTTCAAATGTTTAGATAAAAAAATATCTGAGTAATTTGGCAGAGACCGCAGAGGTTAACTTTTTAAAAAACTTTGAATCCAATTTTGATCCCTTAACATTTACTGTTTTGAGCTCAGATCCAATTAAAATGTTTGATCCATGTCCAAGTAACCTACATATAAAATTTCAAGTGTTTAGACCCAACATTGGCGCAGCAGTTTGGTAGAGTTTTCAAAGGTCAAATCGTTGAATGTTGACCTGTTGAAAGCCAATGTTCTGGCCCCAAACTCCTTATATCAAATCTCGAGTCAGTAGACTGTAAAATGATAGAGTAGTTTGGTAGGGAAATGTACACACAGAGACACGCACAGTCGGACAATTTCACTTTTATTGATATATAGCTATACACACACTTCAACTTCATAATGATCAGTACATGAGTTTAGGTTATAATTCAATAATGCAAATATATAAAGGTATGCACATGATTAAAATTTATAATGATCAGTTAATTATTTTAGCAGTGAATTAAATACATACAAGTATAAAAATATATGCACATAATTAAACATTCATAATTATTGGTTAATAAATTTAGGAGTGGATCCAGTAATAAAAATATATAAACATATACACATAATTAAAATTCATAATGATCGGTTTATTAGCTTAGGAGTGAATCCAATATATAAAAATATATAAGGATATATACATAATTAAAATCCATAATGATCAGTTAATTAGTTAATGTTAATCCAATGCAAAAGTTCATTATTGATCTATTTACGTGTTTTTGGAATGTAACAAATAAGCCTATATATATATATATATATATATATATATATATATATATATATATATATATATATATATATATAGTAATTTATAAAATATATATGGCGATTAAGCTACACTGAATATTTTGCGTTTCATCCACTATAGGATTCGCCAGGCTTATGCGCGAATTCTGTGGTTGCTTCTTGTTTTTATATATGTTGAGGATTTCTAGTTAGCCAATCAGCTTTCTAGTATCCACCGCGCCCCTTCCTATCAGCCAATGGGCATGCATTTTATCGAACAAAGGATCTGTTTTAGAACTAGGTTAGTGATTTAAGGTAGACGTTTTCCTTCCTTTTTTATATATATATATAAATATACCTATGTGTACACACACACATGGACATATATATACATATATATACATATACATATATGTGTGATCGTTTATGTATATTCATGTTTATTTAATTTATTTATTTGTTTGTTTTCTATTGTTATTGTTAGTTTTAAAGCTATTTTGTATCGCTCTCCTAGAGTAAGTTTTATTTTGTGAACACAGTTGTTTGCTATTTCTCGTCTACAGTTTAATAGATTTTGAGGTTCTTTAAAGTACAGGATAGCAAATTTTTCATGGAGGCATAATTTACATGGATCGTCTAAATGTCCGCACGTGGTAGCTTGTCTCATTATTTTCCATTCGACTACCGGCGAATGTCCGCTTTCTTTGAGTTCCCAGTATTTATTCGCTAGTGTTGTTTTTATACGGTGTTTTTATTTTTGAATGCACTTTTGTGGTCATAGTATCGGGTTTTGAAATCTAAGGAAGTCATGCCTATGTAATATTTCTTGTTATTCGGGTTTTCTTTCGCAAATATTGTTGCTTGATAAAATACGCTTTTTGTTAGGCATTTATTTTGGACTGGGCAAAGTGTGCGGTGTCTACAATTGCATTTATCTTGTTCTTTATTAGTATTTTTTATTTATGGTATGGTTGTTCTTGTCCGGGGTTGGTTAGTTATTATTATTATTATTATTATTATTATTATTATTATTATTATTATTATTATTATTATTATTATTATTTCTGCTAGTGTTGGTTTTATTTCTGTCATGGTGTCTACTTTTTTATTGTTTATTTTGCTGTGGTTTACACTGTTTTCATTTAGTATTTTGTTATTATGTTCTTTAATTATCATCTCTAAATTTTCGCAACAACTGTAAAATAACTTCAAGGTATTTTTATTGAAGATTTTGTGTAAGGGGTTGGTTGCGGGAAAGTGTTTTTTCAATAAGATCTAGAAATTTCTTGCAAAGTTTTGTTTTTAACATTTGATTGTATGGGGCCGTATACCAAATTATAGTTGTTTTTCTTCTATTTTTAATTTTATTATAGTTGTTGGTGTTTTGTTGCTTATATTTGATATCGATATTTTTGTATCCACTATTTTTAGGGCTGTTTCGTAGATATTGGTTGACCTGTTAAATGCATTTTCATCGCTTGAGTTATTACTGAGTCTACTGACGATCGAGTTAGAAATGTGTTTTATAATTGATGGTGGGTGGTTGGACTTAGGGTTTACGTAAATTGGAGTAGCTTTATCTTTTAAGTATGGTTCATAGGTGTTTTTATCTAAGTTTAACGTGACGTCCAGGAAGTTTGTTATTTTTATGTTAGCTGATACGTCCCCTTTTAGGCCTATTTTTTATTTCTTTGTGTATGATTTTCTTAAAATTAACGTGCAGACATTTAGACGATCCATGTAAATTATGCCTCCATGAAAAATTTGCTATCCTGTACTTTAAAGAACCTCAAAATCTATTAAACTGTAGACGAGAAATAGCAAACAACTGTGTTCACAAAATAAAACTTACTCTAGGATAGCGATACAAAATAGTTTTAAAACCAACAATAACAATAGAAAACAAACAAATAATAAATTAAATAAACATGAATATACATAAACGATCACACATATATGTATATATATTTATATATATATATGTATATATATGTGCATGTGTGTGTGTACACATAGGTACATTTATATATATATATATATAAAAAGGAAGGAAAACGTCTACCTTAAACCACTAACCTAGTTCTAAAACAGATTCTTTGTTCGATAAAATGCATGCCCATTGGCTGATAGGAAGGGGCGCGGTGGATACTAGAAAGCTGATTGGCTAACTAGAAATCCTCAACATATATAAAAACAAGAAGCAACCATAGAATTCGCGCATAAGCCTGACGAATCTTATAGTGGATGAAACGCAGAATATTTAGTGTAGCTTAATCGCCATATATATTTTATAAATTACTAACTAGCTCTACCTACGTATTGAGCACTTTTGAAGTAAATACTTAAAGTTTACGCATAAATCTATACTTTCGTATATTAGGTTTATGTGAGTAAATGAAGTAGTTATATATATATATATATATATAAATATATACTTGGAATATGGCATTTTGGTTACGTACATAAAAACATTCTTTCATAGTTTTTAGTAAAAGTGTTTTTGTAAAATTATTACATAATAACACTTAAAAGTCAAGAATATTGGAATGTAAAAAGGAAGAGGAGATGGTAGAATTCGAAACCGGCATGTTGGTGTTAGTAGTTGATCACGTTATGAATTACACCAAAGAGACATACGCCTTCAACGTTTTGTGAAATAACTAAATAAATATACATCCGTGTTACAGGACGTGCGCATGCGCAGAACGACCCATTGTGCTACGCTCGCCAAGTTGTCATTTCTTTCAAGTTTGAACCTTATTTTGACCCCCTTAGCAATTATTTTAGCCGAGTAAATTCCTCTAATAGGATTCTGCAGAAAAAATGCAATCTTTTGAGCTACTGCACGACATACAGCAACCATTCGTCTGGGAGGAGATACAATTAGAAAAACTGGACCGATACACATGCAGACAGACATAGTGGGGTTTAATTATTAGACTAGCAAGCCACCCGGCGTTGCTCGGGACCGTATAAAAAACAATTCAACATACCTATTATTCTTGGGATAGAGGAATTTTTGATGTTATTTATCATTGCCATCTCGAACAAAAGAATAGTTTACCTATCCTAGGACGGGTATTATATGCATGAGAAAATTGTACGTTCCCTAGTACAGTAAATTTACAGCACATATATGGAAAAAATTTCCTTGCTTAGAGCGGGTAATGTACAATACATATTTAAAATAATTTACATAATTTTATGTTGTGCAAACTTTTCTGTATGCCACATGTTTTTGTTTTTACATCAGAGTGCTATAGTGAAGAAGAACCTTATTTCTCATTTAAAAGTCATACTGCTTGAATATATTACATGATATTTGGTTTTAATAAATTTTATGCGCGTTACAGGTAGATTTTCTTTGTTTTTTCATATGAGTACTATACTGCACAAGTACCTTATTTCTTGGGTAGGATAATGTACAAGTACATCATTTCTAAGATATAGATGAAACGACTCGATAATTTTACATAATTTTCTGTTGTGCTAACTTTTCCGTTTTTCACAGGTGAGAGTTTGTTTTTACATCAGAGTGCTATAGTAACGAAGCACCTTATTTCTTATATAAATGTAATACTACTCGAATATATTACACGATTTTCGGCTTTGATTACTTTTATGTACGTCGCAAGTAAAATTTCCTTTGTTTTTCACATGAGTACTATTCTGTACAAGTACCTTATTTCTTGGGTAGGATACTGCACAAGTACCTTTTTCTAATTTATAAATGAAAGAACTCAATACTTTTATGAAATTTTCAGTTGTGCTAAATTTTCTGTACGTCTAGCTGAAGCCACTGTCAAAAATTTTCCCCACTCCTTATCTGTGCCAAAACCAAAACGTAGATTCCATGAACAAAGCTTCTTTCTTAGAAGTGCACGCCTATGGAACTCTGTTCCGTCTACCTGTTTCCCACCTGACTACAACTTGAATGTCTTCAAGTCCAACATAAACAAATTCTTGATGAACCGCCCCCATAAGTAGACACTTTATCAAATCTCAACATTAACGTACTGTACACGCAATAACCCTTATCCCCGAGTGGTTTCTGGGCCTTGATAAGTGGTGACCACCTTGTAAAAAAAAACGTCCGGGGTAAATTTCTTTTTTTTTTCTAGGTGTTATAGTGAAGAAGCACATTATTTTTCATATCTAAGTTATACTACTCGAATATTTAACGGGGTTTACGGTTTTAATAACTTATGTACGTAACAGGTAATATATTCTTTGTTTATTCATGTGAGTACTATACTGCACAAGTATCTTATTTCTTGGGTAGGATACTGTGCAAGTATTTTATTTCTAATATAAAGATGAAAGTACTCGATGATTTTACATAAGTTTTTCATATGAGTACTAAACTGTACAAGTACCTTACTACTTGAATAGATTTCTTTGTACACATAAATACATAAACAATGTAAGTGACAATTGTATGTGATTTTTGGAATATGAAATCTACAGACATACAAACATATACATTACCTATAATTCATAATGATCAGTTAATTAGTTTTGGGGTGGATTTAAGACACAAAAATACATAATCATAGACACATAATAAAAATTCATAATGATCAGTTAATTAGTTCAGCAGTGAATCCAATACATAGATATATATATATAAACATATAAACATCCTTAAAATTCATAATGATAAGTGAATTAGTTTAGAAGTGAATCCAATGCATAGAAATATATAATAATTCACACATAATTAAAATAATGAATGGAAAGTTAATTAGTATAGGAGTAAATTCAATACATATATATATATATATATATATATATATATATATAATCATATGCACATAAATAAAATTCATAACGATCGGTTAATTAGTTTAAGATTAAATCCAATACATAAAAATATTGAATCATATACACATAATTAAAATTCATAATAATCGGTTTATTAGTTCAGGACTGAATTCAATACATAGAAATATATAATCATATACACATAATAAAAATTCATAATGATCGGTTTATTAGTTAAGCATAAAGGAAAGTGTTTCAAGGGATGTCGCATTTGCATAAGTCAATAAAAAAAGTCCTTAACGACTCTAAGCTTAGTTGCAACTATTTAAATGCAACAAAAAGTAGTATTTACGCGAGTTTGTTGTAAAAAAAAAAACAAAAAACGAATCGACTACTTCTATCCCGAATCAAGTCAACAGTCAGCTGAGTGGACGGAAACAAGATTAATCTCAACAGAAATGTATATATTAACAGTCAATATTTTGGCCTCCAACCTTTTTGATACACAATACATTTTGCTCAGCAATAATTCCGAGCAACGAAACCTATTATTACTGTATGTTTGATATAGATTCATTGAGACGTTTGATTGATAAAAATCACCAGTAAACTGACACGAATTAGCGAGAAAAGGTTATCTTTTTTACAGAAGTAAGTTATATAAAATATTCAATGAATACAAAAATCCAATTGTTATGAAATAATCTTCAACCGTTCAGAAGGTTAATCGACTCTTCGTCATTTAACGATTTCCATTAGATACGTACACATATCTATAGATGTGTCGAATCAACCAGAATAGCGTAGATAAGGTACATATAGTGTTTTATTTTCTAATAAAAACTGGCATTCATCAAATTAAAAAGAAACCTATATTGACATTAAACGATAAATTAAGATAAAAGTTCAAACGTGAATTAAAATAGAAAATCGATATGTATTTTCCAAAGAAATTGACTAATGTAATGAGTCACCTCTCATCGTTCTAGCCATGAAGTGTCATCACCATCTTTCATTTTTTTTTTGTTTCGCTCGGTTCAATGTTACACCTTGTTTGCAGAATCCGCATCAGAAGTTCGCATCGATTCATGTCCAATAACCTTATTTTCTTTTGTTTCTTACATATTCACTTATTCATAATTAATTCATAAAAGATCAATATATTTCAATATGAATTCAATAGTAAAAAAAAAATCAATAAAAACAGTCTTTCTATCTACCGGTGAAAATGTCTTTTTCTATAGAGCTGTGGTAAAATACAAACAGGCAAAGCACCTTGTTGAGATGCCTGGTCGCGTCTAAAAGAGCCTAGAAAAAATACAGATGAACGAGGGATAAAAGAAGCAAAAAGAAAATAACGATTTTTGAAACGAGGCAATTTAAATATATAATTAACTCTACCTAGAATTTCAGTAAATAACCCTACCCTCAAACAAAAAAAACCCAAATGCAAAACACTAAATAAATAATCATTTTGAAATATGATGGTAAATAAAATTCAAAACGAATAGAAATAAAGAAACAATATGGAGTAACTTGTCGAACGTAATGAAATTAGTAAATTTGGCGTGTGGCTGTCAAGTTCTCTTAGCTTGATCTTACGATCGATTATCTATCTAAACTTGTTTATTTATGTATGTACACATTACATGTATATGTATGCACGCATTGATCTATGTATGTTGAATAGCTACTCTTTGCGTTGTGTAAAATGACTTGATCTTTTTTAGGCGCCACATGGGAATATTTCTTTGGTTTGTTCAAGTTGGGCGAAGCTGAGAGCGTTAGCTTTTCGATATATGCTCTTGAGCTCTAGAATAAAATACAAAACAACTTCACATTTCATCTTCTTTTTCTGGTTGTTATGTTTTTATTTCTCTTGTATATGTATATGCAGTCATTTGACCTTTCAGAGGTTTTTTGCAGCATTCTGCACTTTGCGAACTACATTCTTATTAAAGGTCAATGTCATATAGCATAATATTTTTTCGAATCTGCGTCTATCAGCATGGAACAAAGACTCTGTCCCGAGTTCTTCTACTCTAATAACAGAAACAGAATAATGGCACAATATTATGTGTAAGACGGATCCATTACAGACAAAACATTAAACAGAAATTTTGTTATACCTACTAATACTAAAAACAACTAAATCTATAAAAATAATCTAAATAAAATGGGTATTGACATATCAGAAATAACTTCTTTAACAATCTAACACTTCATCCATAAACCTAAATCTAACACCAATTCCAAGATCAAAGCAGGTGTATATTGTATACACTGTCGTTATTCTGGAAAAATAAACATAGGCGAGACACAACGTAAGCTCGATAAGAAAATATGTATACAGAAAAGAGATGTAAAACTGGCAGTACCCTTTACCCTATTTTTGCTTACATTATGGAGTATGACCACCAGTTTTACTTTAGGAATGCAATTATCTTAAAAACGATACACAATAAATCAGTACGTAGTTTAGTTGAATCCGTTCTTATCTTCTATTCCTCCAATTTAATAAAACAATGACTGGGGTTATTTTACATCTCTCTATATCTATCCAAAATAATAATTCAAGAAAATAATTTAAACTAATGTATTTTAATTAATAGTCATATATATAATGTATATATGCAGATCTAACATTTTTTTATTTACATGGAAATAAATATGCTAATCACCCCCACCTCTTATATATATATATATATATATATATATATATATATATATATATATATATATATATATATATATATATATATATATATATACCTCTAATAAACAAACCTTATCACCAACGAACATTTTAACTCTTGAAAAAGTCTGTATTAAACAGGCAGAACGTCATGTTTTTAGGTCTCTTCCCCTCAGCTTTAAATACAACACATGTCGGATTTTTATCACTGTTCATAATCATATACATATATACGTACATATACATACATATACATGCATACATATACATGTGTATATATATATATATATATATATACATACAGACATACACACACATTATATATACGCATGTTACCCTTTTTTTAATCTGTTTTTTTCTTCGAGATGTATGCCTTCACGAATACTGGGCATACACCACTATTCACAACAGTTTAGATTAATGCAAACCTGTTTGAAATTAAACCAATGAAATACGGTTTAGTGGCTGAATATGCTTATGTAAAGCATTTGAAAAATTACTTGAAATTCAAAACATGAAGTTGGAAAGAACAACAGTGTGCGGATTTTTTTTTTTTAAATAAACAAATATTTATTTAAATTGCAAATTATCGGCTTAAACAAAGCTTTCATTAAGAATGTTTAAAATAATACACTTTTTTTCTTTATTTCGTACTTGTCATAGTGTCGTTTGGCACAGTTTATTTTTCGGAGATGATGATTGTCTATTGTCAAGAACAGTGAAGAAGCGTCGGATTCTACGCAAATAGGTAGTTAAGAGAAGTAATCTACTTTTTAGAAGGACGGAGAAAATACACAATCACTATATTTAACAAATAAACTGCCAAAACGACCCCATGAAAAGTACGAAAAAAAAAGAAGAAAAAGAACAGTGTATTGTTTTTAACAATATTTCTGATGAAGGCTTGTTTTAAACCAAATATTTGAAACTTAAAATAAATATTTGTTTATTCAAAAAACAAATTCGCACGAGGTCGTTCTTACTAACTTCATGTTTCAAATATCATTTTGTCCGGGCTTCTAAAAAGTGGATTATTTCTCTTTGCTGCACATTTGCGCAGGACCGGGCGCCTTTCCGCTTGATTGGACAATACACATTCGCCATCTTCGACGAATAAACTGTGCCAAACGACACTATGGCAAGCAAGAAGAAAAAAGGAAAAATGTATTGTTTCTAAAAATATTCCTGATAAAGGCTTTGTTATAAGCCGAAAATCCGTAATTATATATATATATATATATATATATATATATATATATATATATATATATATATATATATATATATAAGTGAAAATGTGTGTGTGTATACATTTCCCTCTCAATAAACTCTGTCTAAAGACTCCAGATTTGACATAAGGCATATTGAGATTTTGGAAAATCTTTTTAATCGCTTTTCGGCCAGAAATTTGACTGTCAGGGGTCGGAGTTCAACGATTTGACCTTAGAAAACTTTACCAAACTTCTCCGCTAATTATGAGCCTAAACACTTGAAATTTTAAATGTATGTTACTTTGACATGGATCAAAGTTTATAATTGGATTTAAGCCCCAAAAAGTAAATGTTAGGGGTCAAACTTAGGGCCAAAGTTAAAAGATTAACCTCTGAACTCTCTATAAAATTACTCAGCCAATTTTTGATCTAAACATTTGAAATTTTACATAAAGGGTATTAATAGATAGGGTAAGCTTTCTAATCGATTTGTATCGAAAATTTGAGCGGCCAAGGGGTCAAAATTCAAAAGAGTTTACCTTTGCAGTATCTAGCAAACTACTCAGCCAATTCTGGGTCGAAACATTTGAAATTTATACCTAACGGGTATTCAGACATGCGGCAAGAATTTTAATCAGTCTTAAGGCGAAAATATGGCTGCCAAATGGTCAAAGTTGAAAGAGTTTAACTTTGCAGATTCTACCAAATTCCTCCGCTTATCTTGGATCTTAAGAAATAAAATTTTAGATGTAGATTACTTGGACGGAGGTCAAACATTTTATTTAGATTTGAGACCAAAATATTAAATTTTAAGCGGTCAAAATTGAGGTCAAATTTATAAAAATGACGAAATTAATCAGACAAAGTTTGGACTAAACATTTCAAATCTCACATAAAGTGTATTCACACGTAGGGCAAGTTATGAACAATACACAAGGGCAGAGCAAAGCCGGACTGAAATGCTTGTATATATATACACATATATATATATATATATATATATATTATATATATATATATATATATATATATATATATAATATCTTAAAGATGCTGCTTTACAAAAACAGTTGCTTATTTAAAAATTTAAAGCGTGTATTGGTTACAACATGTGTACACCTACTTCAGCCCAATGATGCTATACAAATATAATATAGCTTATTAAATATATTTGCACAACTCCTTAATTCTTTCAGAGCATAGATAAACTTTTAAAAAAAGTTTTAACATTCTATTAACAAGTAGGTATTCACTTTTTATCTATTACATATCTGCAATGTGTGAAGCAGATGTATAATTTAAAAGAAAATGCACTTGTTTTTCGTATTCCTTAAGCGAGTTATCCTTATTTATATTTTGCTATGTTTCATGTTGAACTTCAGGAAAATACTTAGCTTAAGATGAAGATTACAACAACTTTAAATAATTAAATTTCAAATAAATCACATTAATATATATATATATATATATATATATATATATACTTATATATATAAGTATATATATATATATATATATAAATAATTATAAACAAATCGAGCGGAGGTATTTCGAACGATATCAAAACATCGTTAAACTCACTACTTATTCAAGCAGCCACCAATAGCGTAATGGTTAGGAGCCTTGACTGCCGTACAAACGGTCGGGTTTCAATCATGGCTTGAGGTAGTTGCCTGTGTAGCCGCACTGATGAGCTGTGAAACAGCGAAACAGTACTGTATGTGGATGACTATAGTGCTCCTCACCTTGAGTTGAGCATATTGAGAAGTGAAACACGAATTACCATTAGCATATAAGCGACGCTCTTTGTGTAAACAAATCGAGCGGAGGTATTTCGAACGATATCAAAACATCGTTAAACTCACTACTCGTTCAAGCAGCCGCCAATAGCGTAATGGTTAGGAACCTTGACTGCCGTACAAACGGTCGGGTTTCAATCCTGGCTTGAGGTAGTTGCCTGTCTAGCCGCACTGATGAGTTGTGAAACAGCGAAACAGTACTGTATGTGGATGACTATAAATAATTATATATATACATGTATATACATACATATATATATATATATATTTTTATTGCAATTTTATCTCAAACAAGACACATTGCCACCTTGCTGTAGGGGGCTACTATCAAGGAACCTAAGCTACAGGGGTGCTATGTGGGGAGTTGAGCAGCAAGATGTCATCTCACGTTACAGTTGAACTTCTGTATGTCAGTACAGTTGGGAAAGAAGGAAATCCCAAAGTTCAGCAGTTCTGGGGAAGAAACTACTGGAGTAGAAGGCTCTATTACATCTAGGGATCTCAACTGTGAAGGGTGGGATTTTGCTGCTTGTCGGGTTTGTCGGGGGTATTTACATCGAAGGTACTGTTGTAGATTTTCCAGAAGTCATAGGTTCCTAATTTCTGTGCTTCGATGCGTATTTTGGTAGTTTCAGTAAATTCTCTCTTAGCTCTCGCTTTTTCTTTCTGGCTTCTATATACTTCTGTCTGTTTGAACTGGACTTATGTCGGTTAAATCTGCTGTACGCATGCTGCCTTTGCACAATGACAGCTTCACAACTAGAAGTAAACCATTGGGGAGAGTGGGGCTTGCTATAAAACTTCCGCGTGGGAATATGTGGTTCAATTTCTGTTTTGAACCACTCAATGGTCTCATGTGCGCTCTGTTCAGCAGAAAGTGAGAAGATATTTCGCCATGGGGCGACTCTTGTGAGGTCCCTGATGGCTTCCCAGTTAGCCTTTTAATAATATCTCGTTGTTTTGAGTAATGGCTCTTCCGTTTTGGCTATAGAGTTTAGTGCGATTTCAACTATTATCACTACATGATCAGCATTTCCAAGTGGGCTGTGGGCATTCGTAACGCAATCATCGGGGACTGTGGTTAGAAACAGATCGAACAGTGATGCGCGTTATTCCTGCTGGTCAGGGAAACGGGTTGGAAACGTAACCGTCTGTGATAGGGAATGAGATATAGAGAAGCTATGTGTTGTGCTACCAGCTGCGTCATTGTAAGTAGAAAATCCAAGCCAGTTGTTGTGGTGGACATTGAAGTCACCAAATACATGGATTTGTGCGCTAATGTCAAGGGAAAGTGCTGTATCTCTGCTGTCAGAGACTTTGTTTATTAAGGTACAGTACTAATGTTATGTTGCATGTTAAGTCTAAAGCACATAAATTGATCGTCAGATTCTAGTGTTGTTTCTCTAGTCAAAGGGAGGGTATTTCGAATATAAACTCCAAGCCCGTGCATATGTCTGTCAGAGTCCTTACGGCAGAGTGGGAGATATCCAGACATATTAAAGTAGTTAGAGGGGATGGAAGAGTGTAGGTTAAGATATCCGGGGTGTTTGTTAGGAGAAATGCTTCAACGTCATATATATATATATATATATATATATATATATATATATATATATATATATATATATATATATATATACATGTTCAAGTTGAACGCATAGCGTTGCGAGGTCGTAGAATAGTCTTAAACATGATATTTTTATTTATACAGACAAAGTATATATTATTATAGAATCAATCATCTATTGCTTATTATATATTACGAGGATTAGATTGCCCTGTGGACTAATTTGCAAAAAAAAAAAAAAAAGAATAAAAAACAATAATAAAAAACAATAATAAAAAACAATAATAGTAATCGAATTCCCTCTGTGTTTGTTTACAATATCACATTGACTGATATGTGGGCCTGATGATAAATGCTCTGGGAAAACGCAAACGAAGGAATGATTGCAGCAATTTGAAATGGTACCTCTTCTTCTATTGTAAATTGAACTCATTAATAAGGAAAAAAATAATTAAAATCGTGAGGTACACCCGGGCTTGAATATAGGATAATTCAATCTGCAATCGAATTCTTTACAACTAAACTATATCTTCAGGTGTCAATAATTGTTTTTCTTAAAAAGAAATAATTTACTAAGATATTATTATCTACTTTGCCGGTGTAACGCACATAAATCCCCCCTCTAAAAGTGATTCTTTTTTTACATTAAAAATATTTTTAGGACGAGACTTTTCAATTTTCGAGTCTTATCGGATGAATATTTGTACAAACCATATCTGAGAACACTGCCAGACATATAAAAATTACCTTTGTGCGAAATTTGTAAATAATAAGCTTAGCCGTTCAGCATTTCATTTAGATGTTGTCCGTAGCTTCTACATGCTCTAACCCAGAACAGCTGCGGACAACATCTAAATGAATTACTGCTTTCAAAGGATGAACAATTTTAAGATTCATCTGCACTACTTAAATGCTAGGTTTATTTATCGTGTCTTTTATTAAAAAAAAAACACCCAATATTTTGCTAATGAGGAGACTTTGTTTTCATAAAAAACTATATGCTAAAATAATTGTCCTTGACTCAATGTCTGTCACAATAAAAAAAAACATCGTTTCCGAAACGATCGTACAATTTATTGGCTTTGTTGTGCTCCTTCTTATGAAACGGATTTTTAATTTTTAAGTTTAATTCTAAATTATCAATCACCTTGCAATATATATATATATATATATATATATATATATATATATATATATATATATATATATATATATGGCCCATGGACTCGTTAAATTAAAAAAAAATATTTCATAATTGACGTAGATTTAAACAAATTTGCGTCAACTTTTTATATATTTAAACCTACAATCAGTCGATCCAATTTATTGTGTATTTTACCTTTCGCATTTCTATTTTCCATTGTCGCATTTATGGAAGTTGCCCTCATCAACTCAATAAATTCTAACCTGATGAGGTATCGCTGTCGAATCGAAAGCGCTCGTGATAACAATAGAACTGCCATCAATATTTTCGATTTTTATATAAAAAGTTCATGCGCAAAATTGAAAAAATACAGAAGAATACCAAGACGAAGTTTCTCCGTCGTACTTAATAATGTCTGCTTAAATGAAAAATGCCAATTTCGAATATATATATATATATATATATATATATATATATATATATATATATATATATATATATATATATAGTAATTTATAAAATATGTATGGCGATTAAGCTACACTGAATATTCCGCGTTTCATCCACTCTAGGATTCTTCAGGCTTATCCTAGAGTGGATGAAACGCGGAATATTCAGTGTAGCTTAATCGCCATATACATTTTACAAATTACTAACTAGCTCTATCTTCGTATTGAGCACTTTTTAAGTAAATACTTAAAGTTTACGCATAAATTTATGCTTTCGTATATAAATTTTATGTGAGCAAATGAAGTAGTTATATATATATACAGACACACACAGACACACACACAGACACACACACACACACACACACACACATATATATATATATATATATATATATATATATGAGCAAACAGTTAATAAAACATGTTAAAACACATTGAAATGAGTTAAAAACATATTTAATCTGAAAAGGAAACACTAGATAAATGAATAGTCCTTAATCCGCGGAGTTTCGAAGAAGTACTCTCCTTCTCATCAGAGGGTAGGAATTAGCAAAATGCGGGATCGGATTTTGCATGCAGAAGTATTTGATGAAACAACAAGTAAGTAAAAGATCTTACTTGAAAACAAAATAAGTTAAGCAGAGGGAATATGGTAAAGAAAAAGGTGATTACACATGAATGGATAGTCTGGTGGAAGATAAAAAATCCAGTGACGGTAAAATCCAAATGTAAAACTTCAAGAAAGTTAAAAGAATTTCAATTTGTACAAGTAAAATCCAAGGAAATTCCGTAATTGGAAGAAGATGGTCCATAATAATCCAAAGAATAATAAAAATAATAAAATAATCCATGGAATAATTCACAAAAATGTGTACAAGGAAAAAATAATATTAATAAAAGAAAAATAAGATGTGCTTTTAACTCTACTTCAGAGACATAACTATAAATAAAAAAAAATCTGGGAAGAAAAAGGAGAGAGAAAAAGAATGATAAAGTTAAATATAAAATATACAATAAAGGGAAACAAAAGTCAAAATGACCCAAAACAGAAAATGTTAAAGGCGCGAAAATATATATATAGGGCAAAATAATATAGTTAAAATGAAATGTACAGGTCATCACTTTAAAATGTCAGCAAGAGTTGTTAAACAACACTAAAAGGAAAATAAAAAAGGAAAATAAAAATAAATAAATATATAATAAATAGAAAATAAAGAATAAATAAATATATAAAAAATAAAATATAATAAAAAATAAAATATAAAATATAATAAATAAAATAAAATAAAATAAGAATAAAAATAAAAAAATAAAAATTATTTAAGGGGAGAAGATGGCCGGTATCTGCTATTTCAGGGAAAAAGTAAGTAAATTCATATAGTAAAATTTAAGTAAATATACATACAAGATAAGAAAGTGTGGGTAGATTGATATATTAGATAGATAGGCAAGTTAAAAGAATAAACCAGAAAATGCAGATAAAAAACCGGCCATGCAAAGAAGAGATAGAGAATTAAAATGAAGAATTATTAAATTATAAAGTAATAAGGTCGCCTTAAATCTGTAATCACACACAATATTACTCGTAAGAAACCAGTTCAAATAACAAGATCTGCCGCTATCAATAACAATGAACAAGTCTACATTTATAATCCAAACCAAAATACTAATCCACCTAGTCGCATCAGGAGAAAGAAAAATATTTGGTTTGATCCTCTATTTAGCCTAAATGTCAAAACTTATATACCTAAGGAATTCTTCAACATTGTACACAACTCTTTCAAATACCCACATAGATATAGTTCTATTTTCAATAAACATTCAATCCGGATTTCTTATTCAGCAATGCCTTATTTAGCACAAAGAATCTTAACATCTAATAACAAAAAAATTAAATCAGCCCAAAAAATCCCTTTCCCAATTAAACCCAAAACTAACTGTAATTGTAATAACAAACATCTTTACCCACTCAATAATGATTGTATCCATAAAGATGTTATATATTCTTGCACTATTACTGAGCTCCCATGCAATCCTTCCATAACAGACACTAATATTTCGTCTTCAAGTTATTCTTCTTCCTATCCTCCATCTGATATAGTTACTAATCCAATACACCATTCGATCAGCCCTTCCATCTACAATCATACAACTAGTAGTAGTAATAATAATAATAATAATAATAATAATAATAATAATAATAATAATGAGAATAATAATATTTCTCCTAAAAGCCATCCTAACACTAACAACACTCATTATCCCCCCCAAAATAGTCCTCATACAGACATTGTCCCACCATTTGTTGAACACTATGAAAAAAATTCAAACTATTTAACTAATACAAATCAGCAAATTAATATTAATACGAGACCTCGAGCTTTTAATAAAGTACATACATATATCGGCGCTACTTCAACATTAATTAAGAAAAGAATATCAAACCACATTTCTTCTTTTAACAACCATAATTCTTATAATAACCAAGGAACTTCTTCTAACCACTTTAATTAAAAAAAACTTAACTCTAATAATACTCCCTTATTTATCAAATCGACTATTATAAAAAAAGTTAACTCTTATACTCCAGGCTCTAAGTCATGCACAACCGAAGCTATAACTATAATTACTTCCCATCCAAAATTCTAAAAATTAACTGATCTCTTTCTGTAAACATAAGTCCAAATTTAATTATGGCAATTTTGCAATTACATAGTTATTACTTTTACCCTTTATATGGATATAAAATATTTTTTCTTTAACTTTATTGTTTTTCGACATATTTCTTAATACTTTATAATTTAATAATCCTTTATTTTAATTCTTTATCTCTTTTTTTGCATGGCCGGTTTTTATCTGCATTTTCTGTTTTATTCTTTAAACTTTTCTATCTATCTAATATATCAATCTACCCACACTTTCATATCTTGTATGTATATTTACTTAAATTTTACTATATGAATTTACTTACTTTTTAAAAAGTTTTTCTGAAATTGCACATACCGGCCATCTTCTCCCCTTAAATAATTTTTACTTTTATTTTTATTCTGATTTCATTTTATTTTATATTATATATTATATATTATATTTTATTTTTTATTATATTTTATTTTTTATTTATTTATTTATTCTTTATTTTCTATTAATTTATTATATATTTATTCATTTATTTTTATTTTCCTTTTTTATTTTCCTTTTAGTGTCGTTAAACAACTCTTGCTGATATTTTTAAGTGATGACCTGTACATTTCAGTTGAGCTATATTATTTTGCCCTATATATATTTTCGCACCTTTAACATTTTCTGTTTGGGTCATTATGACTTTTGTTTCCCTTTATTTTATATTTTATATTTAACTTTATCATTTTTTTCTCTCTCCTTTCTCTTCCCAGATACTTACTTGTTGTTTCATCAAATACTTCTGCATGCAAAATCCGATCCCGCATTTTGCTAATTCCTACCCTCTGATGAGAAGGAGAGTATTTCTTCGAAACTCCGCGGATTAAGGACTATCCATTTATATAGTGTTTCCTTTTCAGATTAAATATGTTTTTAACTCATTTCAAAGTGTTTTTAACATATTTGATTAACTGTTTGCTCATATAAGCTCTATTTCCGATTTGGTTTTATCGAGCTTTTATATCTGGCTGAGATAATTTTATAAATATTAATTCTTTAATATTTATAATTTACTTTAATTTTACCATCTTGGATAATTTTGATAAATTCAATTGTAATTTTCATTTTATATATATATATATATATATATATATATATATATATATATATATATATATATATATATAAAGGAACAAACTGTGTTCATATACGTTTCGTATTTATTTCGAGACATCCTTCGAATGAATTAAATTAAGAAACCAAACCACCAGTACAAATATTTGAAAACATTTTTTGTGAACAGTGTGACGCTATTCCATTTCAGGAACGGGGGAAAAAAAAAGTTGGAAATTCAAAATAAGGGGGAAAGAGCTTGCGTTGTTTAAGAGAGGGAGATTTTAATAACGTCATATAACCGTTAATATATTTTTAAAAGATATGACGTAGTTAACATTCTTCCAAGAAAAATATGCCCGTTAAAATTCAAATATAGGTGTGTAACTGAAATTTTATTTCTCTATGTTTTAGGCATACTATTTCTATTATACTCATCAATGGGTTATATAAAGACATTTTTTTAAATGGCTTAGTGAAAACTTCTTATAACTCTGTTCTTAAATAAAGATACGAAAATTAGGCGATATATTAATATTTAAATGGGCTTTTCCGTAACTATAGCAAAGGTAAATGTTTCTCACATGCTTTTCCCGTTAAGAGAATTTTTCTTTTTCCTTTCTCTTCAAAAATTCTCTATTGTCAAAAGCCTGAAAAAATGCTGGTTTGGAAAATTTTCAAACGATATAATGTTTGAAATTGTTCGACTGGACATGGAAACAATTGTAACCTAAAATGAAATACACTTTTTGTTGGCATCAACACCCTGTTTGAAGTCTTGATTTTGCTTCCACAGTATATATATATATATATATATATATATATATATATATATATATATATATAAAAGCCACATGGATATATATTAAACAACTTATATATAAAACACAGCAGAATGTCAAAATCAGTTTAGTATTATTGTTTTTGTTATTATTAAATATAAAAAAAATATTCTCAATTTAGCTGCATTTTTTAGTAATTTAATAATAGCGTCTTTTGTGTTTGTAAAATGTATAATTCAGCTACCAGGAAAAGAAATAGTGAAATTGTTTTGAAAAAAACAAACAAACACTTAGTATTGTCTATCGCTATGCAACCAAATCGAACATTTCCTTTTCAACGTCTAGTGAAAATGAATTATTTCCGATTATAATTTTTTTTGTTAATTTAAATATTATATACTTGATACTACAAGTCTACTTTATTAAGTAATCTTTATAATAGTTGATATTTAAGGTATAGTATTTCGTCGTATAGAGTTATAGTATTCTGGAAATTGGTTAGCAAGTTATTTACCAAGAACGGGTTGTCCCCATATGTCAATGTTACGTTTCGCATCGAAATTCTCTTCATAAATATTATTTACCTTTCTATATCTGTATATCCATCCATTTTCTTTGTTCACCTCTATCTTGTTTGGTTTATTTTATATCTTTCTTATCTAATCGCGTTTTCTTTTCTATTTTTCCTGACACGAAATATGCTATATTTTCCTAGAAACTTAAAAGTATGACACACCTCCCAGAGATGCATTGGACTATTTTACTAAGGTTACATATATACATTCTGTTTACGAAGTTACAAATATTTCAGCTTATTCTTGGTAATTCCTTATTTTAGGCACATAAATTCATAAAGTGAAAATCAGTTTGTAAAAACAAGATGCTACAGATGGGTTATAAACAAAACATTTAAATTATATATTTTAATATGAAAAAATGCGTATTCTTATTACAGTAATTATAATTTCTCTTATTTTTTTTAAATGTTAAACTAATTTATATATAAGTGCAACTTTTTATTATAAGTTAGACTGGTTTTACTTCGCATTCTAATCCATCATATTCTATAATGCTTCATATCGTATATAATATTTTGGTTGCAGAAATTCTCCTCTGGACCAACGTATGCTAGCCTGTCAACAATAGATGCCACATAAAAATTTATTATGTTTAAACTATTAGCCAGTATTTATGTAACTTTAGAACGCCATTTAAGACACATTTAGTCGTTATAATAAAAGCATCCACTCCATCATAGGAGTAGCATCATCACAATCGCAACCGTCTTTAGAGAAAGTAGTTCCTAATTTTCATCGTAAATATCAACTCCTCCTACCGCCTCCCATCCCTACTGAGAGGATTTCTGCACTTTCAACACCCTTATTAATCTGATCATATACTTATAGACGTAATATTATATTTGCATAATTATTTGCGTAATATTATATTTCTATTTCCTAATTCAAAAATAATAAATTGTCACATTCCGCTAAAAATTGTCACATTCCCTTAAAAAAATCTCATTGGCGGAGAGCTGATAGTTCGTTATTCCTGAATCTACATATTATTAAAAAACTGAATGCTCCACAACTTTTAAAATATGGCGTCAATATCTCAAGGGGGATTCGTTTTAAATTAAATAAACCAAATGCAAATATATTAAATAACTGCGACACACCGAGACATGTATATAAGCAAGAATTCTTTTAGTTGTACATTAAATAAACCGTAGCTGATAATTGTTCTTATACGGTTACACTACCGTGCTAAATCTTTTGTGTTTACATAAATAGAACATGTTAGTTAATACTGTTTTCGAAACACACGCACATGCTTATGAGCCATTATTTGTTCTTTTCATTTTTCTAAGCTACACACATCTTTCAATTTTTAAAAGTACAATTCACTAAACACTTCCTTTATACGTTAAATAAAAAAAAAACAATTAAGCGAATAATATCGCCGTGACCCAGAATCTTGCAGGAACCTTACAAAGTGAACTACATTGCTTGACTCGGAAACTTAATCATAACCAGATGTTTGCAGTTTACATACTTCAAAATCACCTGTGTGGTTTTGAAGCCTTAAAGCTGCCTATTCCTGACAATTTGCAAAGTGTATGCAAGTGTGCGCGCGTGTGTGCGCGCGTGTGTGCGTGTGTTTATTTGTGTATGCGTGTGTGTATGTTTTTATGTGCGTATTTGTGCGTGCGTTTGTGTGTTTGTGTCTGCGTGTGCGTTTGTGTTTATACGTACGTAAAAATAATTAAATAAATAAAATATGAAAAATGCTTGTTTTGATTACAGTAAGTATTATTTCTCTTATTTTTTTAATGTTGAACTAATTTTATTTCTAATTGCAACTTTTTATTCTAAGTTAGACTGGTTTTACTTCGCACTATAATCCATCATATTTCGATATGCTTTATCTCCTACATAATATTTTGGTTGCGTGTGTGCGTGTGTGACTATGCGTACGCCTATATGAGATACACCTCAATATAATATTTGTCTCAACCAGACTCAACCACGGCCACGCGTGGCCGGGCGGGTAAAGTTAGTATATACATATAGAGTTCACTATAAAATAACTTTTCGTACGCGAGTTTGTGTTTTATGATTCATTAGATTTTAAACATGAAGGCATTTTTAGATAACCTGAATACGATTGCTTAACATAAAGTAAATAGTTACTCTTTTCCTGTAGATTTTTTCTATTCTATATTACTTTTTGCTGATTACAAATTCTATAACCTAAAACCATACGGCGATTGACCCGAATCTATGTTAATAAGCCAGCCAGTAAATGAATTTTAGGGAAAGTAGAAAGCCGACCGTGAGCTTACTTCTTGGCAGCGTCTTGATCGCAACATATTCAGTTTACACTTATCGTTTGCAATCTTTTGATCTTGATGTACTATTTGTATACTGTAGCAGGAGAGGGATTTTGTCTTTTGCGTGAATATCTACATATTAACGTGTGTCTAATTATCTATATATATGTATCTACTCGTGGTAATATAGTGTGTGTACACACACACACACACACACACACCCACATATATATATATATGATAAAGTTCACCATTACTTTGTTCTGTTATCTTGGTCTTCTCTGGGGTCGATTATTCCCATCATTAGTCAATGAGTTGTAAGGAACATCTCAGACGAAAACATAACGTAAACTTTCTTGCACGGATACTTTATTTCCTCTACGGTTGAACTTTCTTTTTTGACTCACTTTTCGTTGAATTCGACACGTCTGTTTTGCCCCAAATCGGAAGCCAGACTGCACGTGCATGCGAGCGAAAAAATATCTTTCTCTCTTACTTTCATGCTCTCTCTCTTTCTTTCCCTCCACGTTTTTTTTTCACACGAACCGAATGACCTATTTCAGGTGCCACCGTCGACCCTAGCTACGAGTACAGCGTTTGACATACAACAACTTAACCCTTTGAACTTCTTTTGCACTAAACAATCTACACAGCAAAATCACAATTTTCAACATGCCGACGATACCCGGGATTGATTACATATCATTTGTAGCTACAAATAGCCAGACGCTTCATGCCTCGTCTAGAGAGATTCCCATGAAAACGGTGATTCCTCAAAATGTCCGTTATTACAGTTGTTTCTTGGTTTTCATTAGTAGTGGTATTTTAGAATGATTACATAGGTAATAACGCGACCCTTTTAAAAATATCACTAAAAATACAATATCGAACTAGATAAAGTATGTAATAAATATCGAACTAGAGAAAGTATGTAATAAATATCGAACTAGAGAAAGTATGTAATAAATAAAACTAATTAAGAATACAATTTTTAAAGAACATACTGGTATTTAAGCAAGTGTTTATATCGAAACAGAATAAACTATTTATATTGAATGCGTCAAAAATGCTATGAAGGGGACTGTCTTTTACTTATATATAAAATAAACAATAAAAAGATAAACTGCCACCTTTATATATATATATATATATATATATATATATATATATATATATATATATATGATGTGATGATTGCAACGTCTTGTCAGACGAATGCCACTCCTCAGACACTTAAAATCCATGAGCTCAAAAACGACTTCCATCGCCACAGGACCATTTTTATAGACCAATGCCTCAGGGAGTATCTATACACAGACGATGTTACAGAGTCTTAGCTTTGTACGACAGCTAAGGCTCTCTCTCGGTTTAAAATGTTGAGATCCAGCAACAAGCATGAGCGAGATAGCCAGCAACAAGTTAAACTGAAGACCAGCTTAATGCAGGTACTGGTCTCCCGCTTTATGGTTATTTAAATCAGAGATTTGCTTCTCCTAGAAAGGTTGCCTTCACCACGGCTTACGAGAGCCCTCTCCACCCCAACACACACATACACACACAAATACACTTGGTGCTAGTTGGCCGTTGACCCCGTAAAAGGGTTCATTCGACCTTTGGAAGGTCTTGTTTTTAATCCTTCAGGGAGACTAGCCCCCCCTCCTCACCAAACACGTCTGGTGGGGGAACCAGTAGTCGCCGGTGACCCTATCATGAGGCAGGTAGTATTGGGTTACATGGTTCCAGTAGCATATGACATGACCTGACAGATATATATATATATATATATATATATATATATATATATATATATATATATATATATATAGTAGACAGATAAATGTCTTTCTGACTTTTTTTATCGTTTTCTTTTCTCGTTGTTTCTCGTTTTCTCTATATCTATCTAACTGCTTCTTTTATTTTCATCAGTCTTTTACTAATTGCATCCTACCCCATTTATCATTACTTATCATTATCTGTTTACCAATTCAATTCACTAGCTCTATCTATATCTATGTATTTAATATAACTGTTAACTTGATATTAATTAGTTGTATCCATATCTATGTATGCAGCGTGACATTTGTATCGTCTCTATATATTGTCTTCCCTGTCTACTAGTCTATATATCTCTGTGTCTATATTTCAGTTGCTTTCGTCTCTTTCCCCTTCTTTTCTCTTATGGTCTTAGCAAAGCTGTACAAGAAGATAATTTTAGTTATAAGCCAACTTATCACAACGCGTAGACGCTCACACCTACTAAATAATATTGTTTATTGTTTTGCTAATATAGCCGGCTCTCAAAGTGAAAGGTTATTCTAGCAATACAGTGTTATTTCTAAGCGAGACTTTGAACTTTTTGAACGACCCCCATAACTATGCGTCTTTTGATACATATCTATTTCATGTTTTTCTATAAGTCTCATGTCCTTATCTCGCTATTTATCTGAGTTGCTGTCAAGTGATGTTAACGTCACGATCAACAAGATTCCTGTCAAAAAACACTTCTTATGTGCACATATATGTTAGAGTAATCCATCTTATCTATGAAGCAAGGGAAATTTTATAATCAAAATCGATATCGTATAAATCCCAGATGATTAGTATACGCATAGCAATATCCACCGATATGAACACGTGTTCTATACAAGCATGTTAACATACATTAAGTTCTCACGTTACATGATAAATATACAGAAATAAACTTACAAATGTAAAACTGAGACTAACATTCTTTAGCCATCTTTACTATAATTATTTCGTGCCAGAATAATAGAACTCATTATGTATCATAACCATGGTTCCAAATTCTTTTATTGAAAATTAAGAAGACCATATTGTATCTGAATTTCTTACAGGGAAGAGCGATGGGTTCTCTATCTTCATATACTAGAGTAGCAGACAGGGAAAACTGGGGGCGTCACGCGTAAGGTTCTATCCGTGCTCCTTGCTCATCCACTAGTTAATCTCTCAGTACGCTAGTGCGCTGACTCAGTTTTAATTTAAAGCTGAATTCAACCAGCAGTATCGCACTGAAATCGACTATCCCATTAAGCATTCCTTTACAATTTATAAAAAAAATCTATAGATTTAACTTTATATTTATTCTAGAATTATTTCAAACCCCAGTACTATTTCTAATACATTAAAAAATCAAAATCAAACTTAAATATTATAACATATATAGTTTCTCTTTCTCTCTCTTTCTTTCTGTATATATATGCATATATATATTTATTTATATATCTATGATTACTTAATTTAATCACATAAAATAATATACGAAAGTATAAATTTATGCCTAAATTTTTAGTATTTACATCAACAGTGCTCAGTACCTAGGTAGAGCTAAGTAGTAAGTTATAAAATATATATGGTAATTAAACTACACATAATATTCCGCGTTTCATCCACGCTAGGATTCATCAGGCTTATGCGAGATAACCACAAAATCCTCACATAAGCCAGATGAATCCTAGCTTGGATGAAACGCGGATTACTCTCTCTCCCTGCATATATATATATATATATATATATATATATATATATATATATATATATATATATATATATATATATATATTATGCCCTTATATTTTATTTCCTTAATGTATGATGCTTAATTCCAACCAATGCACAATTATAGTATAAATGTTTTCCAAATTTGTTAGACGCTTATTTATAATTCGTATTATTTTTATTATTCAGAGTACTGTTCTCATCTTATATTTGGAACGTGTCCGTCGATGAAATGTCTGGCAGTCTTTTGTGCATCGTGTTTACTTAAAAAATCTTTTGGTCAAACTTGGGAATATGTGCAAAATTTCTAACAGCACCGTTTATCTACTCCACAGCGGTAGCATGCTCATGTTCCCTCAGTTATGACCGGATAAAATTCCTAGATAATTCAAAATTGTATTCTGTAATATCGCCCGCAGTAGGAATTAAATATTCAACTTCCAGGAATGTGTAACTTACAACGGAATTTGACGAAGTACTTTATACATTTAGTAATTTGTCTGGTACACAAGTTGAAAAAAATGTACGTTGAAAAATATTGGAGGTTACATCGACTTAAACGTTGAAACATATAGTACGTGTGTTTTTAAATATGTGGTCTATTTCTTTTCCTTGTTTCTTTGATTATTTTCGAAGATCCATATCGACCGTAACCACCAAATACTGGACTTAAACAAAACATTATTTAGAAATTCGCACAGAACTTATATTCATATTAGGAATTCGTCTTTACACATTCCGAAACTGTAATGAGGATTGATTAGTCATATAATTTTTATTCTTCGGATTACTTTTCTTTTATTTGCACAAGATTTCGATAAATTTTTAACCTCCGTACATTGTTGATCTCGAAAATATTTCCGTTGAACTATGGAATTAGCACGGAATTTCAAACAGAAGCTTGGTTTGATTCACGGAGGTAATATGATCTCGTTCCTCAGTCATGGCAGAGTAGAAATCCTAACTAATTCGCAATTGTATGTTTAGGTAAACTGTATCCAAGATTGGAGATTCAATTTTTCAGAAGACGACGTTTATAACTAAATTATTCCAGTGCTAATACGAATTTCAGAAACTATTTCTGTTTAAAGATAAAAACATTACTACTTATTCGTGCATATTATTACTATATATATATATATATATATATATATATATATTTATATTTATATTTATATTATTACGATATATATTATTGCTATATATACACATATATATTACTACCTACTTTTTACTATATATATACATATATATATATATATATATATATATATATATATATATATATATATATATATATATTGTAATTAATGACTTCCACATGCTGTTAAAATCGATAGTACGTCAGCTTGTCTCTGCTGATCGTCCCTTAACTTATGCGCTTTTGAGTCTAAAAAATCCCAATTATTCGCATTTTGTCTAATAAGGGGAGATGGTTTACTCTTTTCCCTTTATACGTGATCAACCATACCCAATTTTTCAATCTTATTATGGCCTTTCACTAGTGAACGACATGTTTCACTTAGGCATATATTTACAAGTTTGCGTGAAGTTTCATACACACAATTCTGAATCATGATTCTTTCCGTTGAAGGTTTCACTCGCACAAGATGTTTCTGTCGAGTCAAGTCACTCCTGAAGACTGTCTAAATGTCATATAGATCTTCTTACAAATGAATCACACTTATCAAGGCCCAGAGGCAATTCGAGGATAAGGGGTAAAGAGTGTACATTGGTCAAAAGGACAATATCATAGTAATCGTTAGAAGTGTAAATTTGGTGAATTGGATTACTTAAGGGGAACGGCTCATCGAGAACTTATTTTCACTAGACTTGAAGATGGCCATATTGTATTCAGCTGGAAAGCAGGTAAACGGAAGAGAGATCAACGGGTGTGCACTTCTCGGAAAAAAGCTTTGTTCATGGAATCTACGTTTAGGTTTATGCAGAGATACAGAGTAGGGGAAATCATTGATAGTGTTTGCAGTCAAACGCGTGTTTCTCGTAGATTGTTTGGCGACGGGGGACCATAGATTGGAGCTCAGACGGACACTTGCCATGAAAATAAAGATAAAAAAGTGACAGACTCGCAACGCCCATTTTGTGAGAAGGAGGTTGCAGGAAAGATAAAAGGGCATCCACCACTAGGCTACAAAGTCGTTTTTAAACTCTATCAAAATTGCCCAGTTGTGACATACTCAAGCCTTGAACGTACCTATTAGAGACAACAACTATTGGGGTACTATGTAGGGGTTTGGGCAGCAAGATGTCGTTTCACGTTACACTTGAACTTCTGCACGTCAGTACAGTTGGGGAAGCAGGTACCTGAAATGGAATTCCAAAATCTAGCGGTTCTGGGGAAGAAACTACTAGAGTAGAAAGATCTTTTTCATCTAGGGATATATACTGTGTGGGGGTGGAATTTAGCTGCCTGTCGGGTTTGTCGAGGGTGTTTACTATGGTTCGCCAGAGCATTCACCATTAAAATACTTGTAGAACAGGCAGAGGGATGTAACATTTCGTCGATGTGACAGAGGCTGAAGCTTAGATGCCAGTTCAGGGCCTATCAGATTGGCGACTCTCTTTTGAACTTAGTCTAGGAGCGAGAGACTAGTAGCAGATGCACCAGCCCAAATGTGACAGCAATACTCCATACATGGGAGAATTGTTGCCTTATAGAGGCACAGGGTACTTTTGGGTGTTAGCAGTTTTCTAGCGCAGTAGAGGGAGCCTACCTTCTTCGCAGCGTCCCTGGCAATGTTTTCAATGTAATTGTTCCAACTCATGTTTCCTGTAAACGTTAGACCAAGGAGTTTGAAAGATGTACTCTCAGACAGGGAGTCGTTGGTCATTGCAATTGGCGGTAGAGAAGGTTTCTTGTAATTATTGAAAGAAACTTGTTTAGTCTTGGCGGCATTGAACGTGACCATCCATTTTTGTCCTCATTCCACTACAGATTGGAGGTAATCCTCTAGTGTTTCTGCATTGCTTTAGATATGTGTTCATTTTTTTCTTGTCGTGCCTGTTATAGACTGTGGTGTCATCAGCATATATATCCATCTCAGAAGCAATTTTGTCGGGGAGGTCATTTATGAATAGTAGGAACAATAGAGGTCCAAGGATAGACTCTTGGGGCACTCCCACATTTATATCATATTGTTTAGATTACGACAGTCAAGGACAACCTGAATTTTTCTCTTCTCTAAGAAGGATTGTATCATATTAACTATTCTACCAGTGATACCGTATGATCTAATTTTCCTGAGGAGACCCTCAGTCAAAAGCCTTGGATATATCTAGAGCTACCGCTCTCCCGCTTTGTCAAGTGAATGGTATATACATTCAGAGATTACAGTGAGGATGTCTGCTGTGGAACGGGCTTGCCTAAATCCATATTATCGCCAAAATCCTTGAATACTGTTACCACAGAAGCAGCCCGGAAAGCAAGCTTCATTAAGGCATTTGTTGTAGAGTTTGGAGAGAACTGGAGCTACTTCGGCTGAGCACTTTTTTAATAGCACAGCTGGGATGAGATCGGGTCCACATGTTTTTGAAGTGTCAAGATTTTTTATGATGGCATGCACCGGAGCATGGGTGATTTTCAGATCGTCTAGCGTGGCGTCTGTCCGTATAGGAAAGTCAGGTAGGGGGTGGTTGAGGGGATCCAGTGTGGAGTTTGAGGAAAACCGATTGGCAAGCATGTAAGCCTTATGGGTTGCTGAGCAAACAACCTCGTGATTGTTGGTTAGTGGGGGAATTGTTGATTGCCCATTATTTACTACACTGTTGTAGATTTTCCAGAAGTCCCGAGTTCCTAATTTTTGTGATTCGATGCGTTTTTTAGTGGCTTCAGTAAATTCTCTCTTAGCTGTCGCTATTTCTTTCTTAACGTTACTTCTAGCTTCTATATACTTCTGTCTGTTTGAACTGGACTTATATCGGTTAAATCTGCGATATGGTATCTCCCAAAGGAGAAACATGTAAGTTCTTCATATGGGTCCTTACAAAAAAGACTAAAGCGTCATACGTTGAACAAAGCAAGCCTAGATTAGTTGTTAGATTTACGGTATAAAATATTCTTCTATGCTTTTACCGACTAGCTCAATCGGAATTTTATTGCAAATCCCATCGTAATATAAGTTTAACATCCATCAAATGGATGTAAAACATGCTTATTTAAATGCCACAATTGACTGTGAAATTTATATTACGTCTCTATAAGGATTCATAATCAAAATAAAAGTTGCATGTTTAAGCTTAACAAATCATTGTAGGGTCAGAGGCAGAGCAGTCGTTGCTGGAATACTGTATTTCATGATTATATGATTGAATAACAATTCAAACAAGGCATACTGGACCCCTTTTTGTATAGCCAAAACAAAAACAATAAAATACTGATTTTAGTTTTATGGTTCGATGACATTTTAATCGCATCCTAATGTTAACCGATGTAAAGAACAACTTAAACAACATAGTCCAAATGAACGACTTGTCAAAATATCATGGTTTCTGGGCATACAACTTACTCATGAAATAGGAATAATTAAAATGAATCAATCGAAGGACCTTTATAAAATTCTATAATAGTTTGGAATGCAATGGTGCAATAAACGCTCTACACAGGTCAAAATGATATCAATAAAACTACAGACATAAGATCTGATATAATTGACGATAAACTATATCAAGATATAATAGGAAGCTTTATATCTTTAATGACTGCTTCGAAACGTGGCACATGTTACATAGTAACAAAACTATCATACAAATTATTAAAGCCAACAATGAAGGATTTGAATAGGGCTAAACAAGTCCTTCGATATAAAGGAACTAAGGAACAGCATTTAGTATTTAGCAAAAAGAAGGCTCGTAAAATTAGTGAGGTTTCATATTCAGATTGGGGAAACGAGGACGATTGATAAAGTATACCTGGATAATCTTTTAGACTATCAAAATGGGCCTATTATTTCATGGACATCTAAAAAGTAACAAATTGTATATCTCTGCACGTTTGAGGTAGAATTCATTGCGCTTACGCATTTTCTAAAGATTATCTTAAAACCTGATTAAACTAAAACTCCAATTAATAATTAATTGTAATAATAAAGAAAGCACAGTCTTAGCACAGACACAGTAGTTCATCAAAGATTTTATCATATAGATATTGAATATCATTTCATAAGAAATTAAGTAGAAAAACAATCCCTTATTGTAAATTACATAGCATCATAACAAAATATCGCCGATATGCACACAAATCCGATGACAAACAATTGAAACCTTTTGCCTCTAAATTATTCAGAATTCAACCTAAAATAACTTTTTACAAGCCCAGATATGTATTGAGAAAAGGTAAGATTGTCCTAAGCCAGACGTTGAACTGTATCAACACTTTTAACATAACAAATATTTAAATTTTTACTGAAATATATATATATATATATATATATATATATATATATATATATATATATATTTGTAAAAGAAAATACAAAGGGAAATCTTTTCAAAAGGTGATTATATATATATATATATATATATATATATATATATATAATCACCTTTTGAAAAGATTTCCCTTTGTATTTTCTTTTACATATATATATATATATATATATATATATAATCACCTTTTGAAAAGATTTCCCTTTGTATTTTCTTTTACAAATACTTTTACATGTACATTTTAAGGCACGTATATATTAAAATTGGATTTTTGTTTACTTTTATTTTGTGCCCAATAGTCTCTTTCTAATTTACCGAATTGTTCTTTTGCTTAGTTTTAAATTTACTTAACGATATTTTTTTTTACGGATACATAATACATGTATATTTATTTATTAATGTAATTTATAACAGAAACGCTTAATAAAAATAAAAAATTGATTCAGTTGTACATGCTCACATTTTAGGATCTAAATGACTTCTGTGCTTATTTTATATGCTGTAACTTGTGTTATTTTACATATTTTAATACATAAATATATATTCATTTTTGAACAGAATTAAACATGACAACAACTAACCTATTGTAATATTTTGATACTTAATAAAAGTAGATCATTCTATTAATAAACGCTGCTGTTAGGAACTGACGAATCAAATTAATTCACGTTTATCTATTAACAAATCAGAAAACAGAATTGCTCTATGAAGAGTTCATCCTTTATCATTCTAGCACTGTCATTACAAGAAGGATACGTTGCTCTTTGGCTGCAAAATTATAAAGTCCAGAACATGCACGAAACAGCTGTCCACTGAGAATTCTTAATTCCCAGGACTTATATAAAATAACTACCAATCGAAAACTTTCCTGGAATTAAAACTGGCTTCCAATTCAAAGGTCGGGCACATTGCTTCCAAATGAAATCACCTGTCTTCAATTGTCAGGTACTGTCATCTAGTAATGAGCACTGTAATGAATTGGTGGACGGACACTGTAATTCACCAACGTTTAGTACGATTATTGGTGGTAACTGTAAGACCGTGATATTTTTAGGGCACTGGCGGGCACTTTCAATTATTGCTATATTGAGAGGATTACTTGTGTGCACTGGTTTCCTTTACGACTTTTAGTCACTGTTGTCAAGTGTCGAAGAATGTCGGCTATGGCCAACACTGTGTTGATTTAGATGTTATATTGTATCATGTGTTTTGTACGTATGCATAATATTGACCGTGCTATATTTTACGTACGTTCTCGTAAAATGAAAGTGTATACGGTAGGGATTGTTTTTTTTTAATTGTTATGTGCCTTCCATGTTAAGTCTGAATCAACAAATTATAACGTGATTATTTCCTTATGGTTCGTAATCTGCATAAGTGCCCATCTGTTAAATGCTAAGAGCCTAAAAGCGATCTAGCAGATTTAATGATTCTCATTCAGAAAATATGATTTGTTTACAAAAGTACATGTCCTCTTACGAAATTAATAATAACATTGGATTTATGGAAATATTTTTAAAACGCTCAATTACGCCCCGTCAATGAATGAGTAAACCTGCGCAAGCTAGTAATGTTATTTAACAATATGTAAACCTTGCTTATTATACGTATACATGTAGGTAAGCTGGTTTGACTATATTTCGCTGTAATGTTTAAAAAATTGAAAGGCATATTAAAGAAGTAAAACTGGCGAATAGAAAATAATATTTCTGAAAACCCATCAATGAATATCAGGTCTCTTAAGCTTTATCGAAAAATACTTTATAAGCTTTTCGTAGAAAAAAAATAAAGAAAAAGGAGAAGAATGAGAAAGTGAAAAAGTAAAAAAAGATGGAGAAGTAGAAAAAAGAAAAAAAAGGAGGAAGGAGGGAAATAAGGAAATAGAGGAATAGAAAATGTAGACGAAGAAGAAAAAATAAAGAACAGGGAAAGAATGAAAAAGAAACGAAGGAAAACAAGTAGAGAATAAAAAAGCAGGAAAAAGAATACAAAGTCGAAGACCAAAAAGGAAGAAAACGCGACAAATGAAGTTGCAGATATTTGAGGAGGAAGAAGTTGAAAGAGAACATGAAAAACGTTGCAGAAAAAGGATGACGACTACGCTGAAAATGATGTAGAAATAGACGGTGAAAAGAAAATTAAGAAAAAGACAGTGCAGAAGAAGAAGAAGAAGAAGAAGAAGAAGAAGAAGAAGAAGAATGCGAGAGAGAAAAATGTAAAGCAGGAGGCACTGAAAAAGAGGAATACAAAAAGAACAAGCATAGAAAAAGAAGAAGAAACAAGAAGAAAAAGAGGACGAAAAAGAAGAAAATACTGTAAAAGAAGACACGTAAGAATGAAGCAGATGGAGACGCAGAAACAGAAAAGGAAGTAGAAAACGCTGAAATAAAGAAAGGAAAGAGGAAGGTGCTACTTGAAAAGAAGTAAAGGAATGCTATCGAAAAAAAGCAAAACCTACTTTACTTACAAGCAATTATAAACATTTTTGTTTACGTACAGGCGGTAACGAAGGAATCAGTACGGGTCATGTAGATTGTGATGTATTAACATAATCTCCGCTTATTAAGTTGGTGCGAACGCAATATCGTTTTCTCAAATATGTTACTTTTATATACTATTTCTTAATCAATTCATTAATATATATATATATGGCCATGTTATATAAAATTTGGAACTGCGTTTTTCGTTCTATCGAATCGTGTTATTTGTTCCCGTTTTTACTATCTTCATTAATTTTTTCAGGCTTTTCGACAGCATGGACAAAATTTAAATCTGCACAATTTACTTGTTCCAGTTCAAACTGGGCCAAAAAGCTGCCGAAACAGCTTGTGATATCAATGATACACTTGGCCCCGGAACCACTAACAAACATGTGGTATGACGGTAGTTCAAGAAATTTCGCAATAGTGACGAGAGCCTCGAAAATGAAGACACTCGTGGCCGGTCGACTGCGGTTAGTAACGAACATTTGAAAGCCTTAATTGAAGCTGATCCTCGAAAAACCATAGGAAAAGTTGTTAAATTTGAGGTAGACCACGCAACAGTCGTTCGCCATTTAAAGCAAATAGAGAAGTCTAAAAGTTGGATAAATGTGTGCCGCATGATTTGAACGATAATAAAAAAAAAATCGTCGTTTTGATGTATCTTCTACGATTCTTCTGCGCAACAAAAACGACCTATTTCCGGACGTTGATGTATGATAAGAAGTAAATCTTCTAGGATGACCGGCGACATTCGGCATAGTGGTTGGATGCTGAAGAGGCTCCACAACACTCCCCGTAGCAGAAATTGCTAAAAAAAAAGGTTATGGTGACTGTTTGATGGTCTGCGGCAAGTCTCATCCATCACAGCTTTTTGAATCTGGACGAAACGATTACGGCGGAGTACTGCCAATAAATTGACGAAATGCGCCAAAAGCTCCAACGTATGTGCCGAGATTGGCCAGTATGAATGGACCGATTCATCTCCATGACAACGCTCGCCCACATGTTGCTCAACAAATCCTGCAGAAGCTGAACGAATTGGGCTACGAGATTGCCTCATCCACCATATTCACCAGGCTTTTCCCTCGCCGATTATCACTTTTTCAAGCATTACGACAACTACCGGCGCGAAAAATCCTTCAAAAGCCTACGTGATACCGAATTGGCCTTTAATGACATCATCGCTTCCAAAACTACGGATTTCTATACTAATAGGATAAATAAACATGTTTCTCGTTGGCAGAAGTTTATGATTCTAATGATTCTTATTCCGATAAATAAAGTTTATTACGAAATGAGTTATGATATTCTGAAATTGAACGTCAACAAACGACATTATTTTAGAAAGAGTATCTCCTTCATTGAAGAATGGCTAGCTGTATCGATAAAGTGTTTGTTCACGTGTCATTCTGTCATTATGATGAAGCTTTCTATATTGTCCAGTGTTCGGCTAACGTAAAATGTATGAAACTAATTCATTTAATATTGTCTTGTAGGTAAGTATTACTTTATACCTTTTTATAAAGCAAACATATAACCTCAGCTATCCAAGCTTTGTAACGAATTCAATTTAAAAACTATTAAAAAATAAACAGACATGATCACCAGTGATTAAAACGATAATCACAACCATCTTTCTGTTTGTCTTTCTTAATTCTCTATATAAATTTTATCTAAATGGTAGACTATCCACTGTTTTCCATTTATTTCATAACCGCAAAAAGTCAGATCGATCTCCAATAAGGAGTAACATCTAACAAAGAGAAATCAGCTATGGAGTTTAAAAATGGTTCCTGTCCTTCATACATGAATGCAATTCCAAGACGTCGAGCATAAAAATAATGAAACTGGGGGTATGAGGTATTTACTTTATATAATTAATTGAGGCTTTTACGATTCGCCCTCAAGCAAAGCCGGGATACGACTCTTCCTATTTCAAATAAATAGGGATATAGTGTACATATGCAGATATGACAGAAAAATATAGACACCCATAGAAACAGTTTATTTCAATAAACATTATTTATTAAACAACATAAAAATAAATGGTGACTAATTTAATGACTAATACTGTTATCAATCCTTATCTTCAAGTGGCATTCGGGTTTTGATATCTTGTGAATCTCCTGTAAAAAAAATACGTGAGGCGACAAAAATTAATTCACGCCATAAGATGTAAAGAATAACAAGTCGATGACAAATACTTTTGTGTAAACAAATGGATTATTCTTTGAAAGATTACACAACTCTGATCATTCAGAAGTCTTCGACTTCAGATCTAAATGTTCGTGTATTAGTAATTATCTCGTGTATTAGAAATTATCTCAACCCAAAAGCGATGATCCGTCCCTCAACTCCGTTGATTCGGTGGGCGTGAAAAATGGAGTTTCCGCAGCTCATTGTTGTTCGCCTTATATTAAAAATTTGATGGGAATGATTCAGTCCTTCTTTCAATAGAATTTAATTCATACTCCTTTGTATTACATTAATATTTAAAGGTTCCAATAATATTCACAAACCTAAATTCTGTGGGGATTTGAATTGCAAGGTCATGGGTGGATAACGGGCCTTTACGCCCGCCCTTCTCTCCTTCTTTGTAATCGGCCCTAATTTTCACTGTTACTCTGGCAGAGGGATGGCCCTCCTCTTCTTGGCATTGTTCTTTATAATTATAAATACGTTTTCTAAATTTGCGTTAACCACATTTCCTCTTTGTATAATCGTTATCAAAACATCAAGAATATTATCAGTTTAGCCTATTTCAAAGACTCGTTTATTTTTCGTACAAATTAGTAATTTACTCCAGTGATGTTAAATCTGGTCTGTCATATCCCTGTTTGTTTATAACATCTAATATCAGGTCTTTACCGCCTATTCATTCTGGTTAACGTAAAAGCTACCTATGTGGCTTACTCAATGCAGATGGCCAATCTGACACCGAGGGGAGTCTGCTGACAAAACAACACGCCCTGATAAACTTCATATTTTCTTATCACAACATCAGCCGTTCCCGTTTCCCAATATCTGTAAATACGTGAGATTAATAAAACGCGTTCTTTATCATCCGGGCCCGCCATTGTTATGGTTAATTAGAAGTAAGTCTACATTAAGGAAAACTTGGTGCATATTAGTATTATCTGAACATTAAAATTGCGCTCTTTTCAATTCGCCGAGAAAGTGTAATTATCAACAGACTCTTGCTTATTATGTCCCATCATTATTGTAAGTAATTTGAAAACAAGTTTTCATTTACCAAAACTTAGTACAAGCTAGTCTTTCTCTTCCAATCCGACAATACTGTCATATATTTAACAGTGTTTGGAAAAACAGGGGGTGTGCTTCCTAAATACACATACAATATATATATATATATATATATATATATATATATATATATATATATATATACATGTGTATATACATACATTATGATTTTATGAATAAATTTGTCTTATATACTTTAATGAATCTTTTATGCTGCATCATTTTATTATTTTTCTACATGCTAGCACATTAAAAGAATGGTCAAAGTATGATAACGTAGACATACTCTGGTCCTGAGAGAATAGCAGAAAATCATATAGTTTTAAATTTAGTATGAACGCCATAAGGCTTAATATATATATATATATAGATGTATATATATATATATATATATATATATATATATATATATATATATATATATATATTACTAGCAAGGCCACCGCCGTTGCTCGGGATCGTATAAGAAAATGAGAAAAATTTTGAACACACATGTTATTCTTAGAATAGAGCAAGTTTTTATGTCTATGTATCATTTGCCATCTACAGCAAAATAATATTTTACCTACCCTAGGGCGGGTATTACACCACATATGTATGGAATAATTGTACCTTCCCTAGGACAGAAAATTTACACCACGTATCTGGAAAATATCCTTACCTAGGGCGGGTAATTTACAACACATATTTAAAATAATTTACATCATTATTTGTTGTGCTAAATTTTTTGTATGTTACAGGTAAGAGTTTGTTTGCTTTTACATCAGGGTGCTATAGTGAGGAAGCACCGGAATTTTTATATAAATGCCATACTACTCGAATATATTACATGATTTTCGATTTTGATAACTTATATACGTCACAGATAAGAATTTCTTTGTGATATGGGTACTTCACTGTACGGGTACCTTATTTCCTAGGTAGGATACTGTACAAGTACCTATTTTACTAATTTAAAAATGAACGAACTGTGTACTTTTAAGTAATTTTCTGTTGTGCTAAATTTTCTGAGCGTCTAGAGTAAAAATGTGTTTGTTTTTCATCTGTGTGCTATATTGAAGACGTACCTTATTTCTCATTTAAAAGTCATACTACTTGAATATATAACGCGATTTTCGGTTCTAATAACTTTTATGCACGCCACAGAGACAATTTTTTATATGAGTACTATACTGCACAAGTACTTTATTTCTATTTATTAATATACAATTTATTAATATACAATATTTATTTCTATTAATTGATTACAATATTCTATTTATTAATATACAAGTACCTTATCTGTAATATATAGATGAGACAACTCGATGATTTTACATAAGTTTGGGCGACTTTTCCGTATGTAAGAGGTTAGAGGTTGTTTATATTAGAGTACTATATTAAAGAAGCACCGTATTTCTTATATAAATATCACACTACTCGAATTTCTCACATGATTTTCGGTTTGGATTACTTATATGTACGTCACAGATAAGATTTCCTTTGTTTTTCATATGGGTACTGTACTGTACAAGTACCTTATTTCTTGGATAGGTCACTGTACAAATACCTTATTTCCTGGGTAGGATACTGTACAATTATCTTTTATCTCGAAAAATGAAAGAACTCAATACGTTCATGTAATTTTCTGTTGAGCTAAATTTTCTGTACGTTGGGTAGGGGTAAGAATTTGTTTGTGTTTTTTTTTTATCTGGTGCTATAGCGAAGAAGCAACTTATTTCTTATATATAAGCCGTACGACTCGAATTTTCGGTTTCATAAACCTTCATGTATGTCACAGGTAGGACTTTCTTTGTTTTTCATATGAGTACTATACTGTACTAGCACTTTAGTACTTCGATAGAATTTATTGTAAAAAGTAAGTGATTATTGTATGTGATTTTTGGAATATAACATCTATAGAAATATACAAACACATGTAATACGTAAATTAGTTTAAGAGTGATTCCAATAATACAAATATATAAACATATATACATATAATTAAAATTCATAAAGATCGGTGAATTTATTTAGCAATGAATTCAATACATAGAAATATATATAATCAAATACACATAATTAACATTCAAAGTGAACGGTTAATTAGTTTAGGAGTGAATCCAATACATACAAATATATAAACATATACATATAATTAAAATTCATAAAGATCGGTGAATTTGTTTAGCAATGAATTCAATACATAGAAATATATATATATATAATCAAATACACATAATTAAAATTCAAAATGAACGGTTAATTAGTTTAGGAGTGAATCCATATAACATATATAAACATATACATATAATTAAAATTCATAATGATCG
The DNA here is from genome assembly GCF_053919585.1 of Euprymna scolopes. NCBI lineage: Eukaryota > Metazoa > Mollusca > Cephalopoda > Sepiida > Sepiolidae > Euprymna > Euprymna scolopes. The sequence continues at coordinate 67,573,919 of NC_136482.1, read as the reverse complement.
GTGAATTAGTTTAGGAATTAATCCAATACATAGAAATATATAAGTATATACACATGATTAACATTCATGATGATGGTGATGAGTTTATAAGTGAATTCAATACATACAAATATATAAACATATACACATCATTAACATTCATAATGATCGGTTAATTAGTTTAGGAGTGAATTCAAGACATACAAATATATAATAATATAAACATAATTAAAACACATAATGATTGGTTACTTAGTTTATGAATGACTCCAAGACCTAAAAATATATAAATATATACACAAAATTAAAATCATAATGATTGGTTAATTTGTTTAAGAGTAAATCCAATATTAAAGTCATGACTTGATCTATTTACGTGATTTTTGGAATGTAACAAATAAGTCGATATATTATACGAGGGGAGTGCAATAAATAATGCCCGTGAGCCACTTCCCATAGCAGTAGAGCAACGAAGCTTGGCACAGTTAATAGTCTTTCTCAATATAGGAACCACTCATGCATATCTCCCATCGTTTGATGTAGCTCTGGAGACCGACGTGACTTAAAAAATCAAGGCTGCATCATCTGGGAAACGCTTTCCTTCCAAAAACACCTTCATGGCAGGGAAGAGGTGAAAGTCAGAGGGTGTAAGGTCAGGAGAGTAGGGAGGATAAGGGAGGATTTCATAAACACACGCCCGTGCATCTGATCTGGCGATATGCGAGTTGTGCACCGGAGCGTTGTCCTGCAAGAGGAGGGTATCTTTGCTGATCTTGCCCCGCGTCTTGATTTTGATAGTTTCCCTTAATTTCCTCAAAAGTGAAGAATAATAGGCTCATGTAATTGTGGTACTCTTTGCCAGGAAATCTGTCATCACTACTCCGTCCTGGTCTCAGAGGACTGTGAGCCTGACCTTGCCAGCGGAGGACTGCACCGTTGCCTTCTTTGGAGGTGGTGAGTCCAAGTGCTTCCACTGCATTGATTAGGCTTTGGTCTCTGGATCATAGTTATGAACCCAGGTTTTATCCTGTGTGATCAGTCTTTTAAAAACTTTGACTCATCTTCTTGGCACATCTCCAAATTCATCCTCGAGCACTCGACGCGTTCTCGCTTCTGGAATGGTGTGAGCAATCTGGGAATCCATCTGGCAGACACTTTATGCATATGCAAATGGTCATGAATGATAGTTTCCACAGACACTGTACTAATCTTGACATCCTGGGCTATTTGGCGAATAGTAATGCGCCGATCTTCCAAAATGGAAGCCTCATCAATGGCAAAAGGGAGCGACCAGGTCTGGGAGCTGTTTCCACAGACTTCCGGCCATGTTTGAATTCACGGTGCTAGCGTTTTATAAGGTCATATGATGAGGCATTATCACCATAAGTTTCTTTTATTTCATCAAAAGTATCCTGTGGTATGCGTCTTTTTAAATACAAAAACCGGATCACTACTCGACATTCAACAAGCTCCATTTTATACCTGACTCAGTTCAAACACCTGTAAAACAGAAACCACAATTAGTTCAGAGCTGAAATTTGCCACATAACCCGTAGATATATAAATCATTGCACATGCAAAATTTCAGCTAGATCAGAAAACTGGAAGTGGGTCAGGGGCATTACTTATTGCACGCCCCTCGTATATTTTGAATATTACATTTTCGTTCCAAAACATTCTTTTGTAGTTTTTTTTAATGAAAATGTTTTTGTGTATTTATTACATACTAACATTTAAAAATCGAGAATATCGGAATGTAAAAAAAAGGAAATGTTGAAGCTCCAAACCGCAACACTGTGCTAGTAATCGGTCACGCTATTCACAGCCACAAAGGTACAAACTGATTAGCATCTTGAAATATCTAAATAAATACACGACGTACGCATGCGCAGAACGACGCCATATGCTGCGCTCGTCAAGGGTCATTTCTTTCAAGTTTGAATCCCTTTTTGAACCCCTTATAAATTATTTTTACTGAGTAAATACATCTAATAAAATTTTGCACTAAAATGCAATCTTTTGAGCTACTGCATGCCGTACAACAACCACCCGTCTAGGAGGAGATACAATTTGAAAAACCGAGACAGACACACACAGACATAGTGAGATTTATATATTAGATTAAGGCTACATATCTAAAATAATTTTTGACAATATTCGTTCTGTAGTCATTTATCTTACCTTACTGTAAACACTCAACATATGAGAATCGACCACCGTAATGAGATCGGAGTGTAATGTCTGTTTTTTATCCGTCAGTGAGGAAAGATCATATTAAATTGAGCAAATTGAATTTTTATCTAATTGAGAGTAAACGAGTTTTAGCAGAATGATTTTTTTTACAGTAAAAACCGACCTTGTATTATTATTTTTCTGTCTATTGACAAGAAAAAAGAAAAAAAAAAAACGGATCGTTAAGAAAACTGTATTGATCGATAAGAAAAAAAATGGTTTTATTTCTCTGTTTTTTCTTGTTTCTGCCTTAATAATAATAATAATAATAATAAAAATAATAATAATAATAACGATAATAATAATAATAATAATAATAATAATAATAATAATAATAATAATAATAATAAATGGTACAAGCATAATCCGGCTACATAACTTAAAACAGAGAATCACAGAATCCTATGGGGCATGAAGACAGGGTGTCGTAATAATTAACAAGAAAGAAAAGTCCTGTCAAATCGTAGACTTTGCTGTCCCAGCTGACCACAGGGTGGATATCAAACAAAAAGAGAAACTGAGCAAATACATAAGCCTAGCTCGAGAGCTGAAAGGGATATGGAAGATGAAGAAAATAAAGATAAGCTACTAGTAAGAATTCCGCAAAACTTTGAAAAAAGGATGGGAGAAATTGAAATCAGAGGAATGGCTGCAAAGATACGACGAATAACGAAAACAGCTGAATTATTAAGGAAAACTCTCGAATGCGGAGATTAATACACATGAGCCACATGCACGGACCAGACAAGGACAAAACATGAAAAAAGCGTTACATGAAACAATGAAGATTATAGCTGCATATCACCCCCCCTCAAAGAGTGATGCCAAATAGTCGAGAAGGATCAAGTAGGATCAATCGACCGAGGAAAGGGCGTTAACCAGACCTCCGCTGAACAAACACCAAAAGAACTTGGACCTTTGGGAGGCTTATTGCCATTCAAATCCCAGTGGAAATCAATAGCAGCTGCCAGCGAGAAATCAATGGTCAAAGGTTGTGGCAATAACGCAAATTTATTTGAAAATGTTATCGAAAGAGGTTTTGATTACTGAAAATCCGAGGAGAGTTGTTGTCATCCAAGGAACACCACAGGTTGTTTTCAAGGAGAGACCTTTGATAACCTGCGTGAGAGCTCTTTGTAGACCAATAATAATAATAATAATAATAATAATAATAATAATAATAATAATAATAATAATAATAATACGTGAATATGTTCGTGTCTATAATAAAGCGAAAGTGATTCTCTACTTTATATTATTTTCGATTTTAATTTGTGCAAGTGATTATCCTTAATCTCTCTTTTCAGCTATTAATTTTTCTTTGCGGAGAAATTAATCTTATACATTTTTTATTGAAGCGGCCCAGATACACCTACACTCACTTTGGTTACATATATTTTAAAAAATATATTTCTGCCGCCCATTATAAAACATAAGCAAGTCTGCCGAAAATGAGATATACGAGGAAATAATTTTTTGAAATGAAATCACTTTTGAGATGTCACGCGATACGCGAAATCGGAGTAAAACATAATGTATGCAATACGCTAGTTTCCACCATGTTTTATTTTGTTTTAAAATCGTGCCGAAGAATGATGGCAACAATGCCAACATACGACATTGACGATTGGACAGCGCATCAGAATAACGCTGTGTGCACGGGTGCAATCGAATTGCACAATGCTGCTGGATAATCACATTGGGAAATAAGGGGAGGGACAACGGTAAGCAATAGAAGTTTACTTAGGATTTTCCCCAAAGACCTGATCTACTTACAACGAAGAACGACATGGTCAGATTAAAATAGGTGGCATTTCTCCTTGATTTTATGACAGTTTTGGTTGATCAGCCTTTGTGGCAGTCAAGAGACAGTATGATCAATAAGCATCCAGAAAATCTTTGCTGTTTGTCTATCGAGTTACAATCACGAGAGGATTTTACCCAGTAGGATCAAGTAACATTAATACTTCAGTAAGTTCTTGCAGAATGATTCATCTCTCATGCTTTGTGTAGGCTTATTATAGTTGTGTCTCTTGTTTAATATGTCTCTATTGCCGTGAATTATATGTTTAAAAAGCTGACTTCTATAGTAAGATATAATTCTCAAACATTGAATAAACTTAATTGTTTCTACTTCATGCAGTTTGATAACCACAGAAAGATTAAGATCTTGACATTGATTAGAACACTTGCATTATTGTGTCGACAGAATGCATTTTCTGTATGGAAGGATAAACATTTTTTGTGCACAGGAATTTTAATAATCCGGTAAGATCATTTGTATCAACGTTATGATAGTACACTTACCCAGCAATTAAGAGGTAACTTGCTGAGAAAATGGTATTATTGTCATGCACTGCATGTTTTCATACAAAACTACACACACGCGCACACACACACACACACACACATATATATATATATACACACACATATATATATACACACACAAACACACACATATATATACACACATATATATATATACACACACACATATATATATATATTAAAATGAATATCCTAAGTGCGTTTTCAAAATTAACATTAACAGCAAAATATAATTTCCAAACATAGAACAAATACTATCTATAATGCTAATAAAAATAGGAAAACAATAATGAGTTATTTATTTGTTTTCTTAATTTTATGCATTGGACATTGGTACTTATATTAATGTGTAGAAAAATGAACATGTTGTACTATTGAACGAAATAGAAAAAATCGCCAAACTTCGCAGTAAAAAGTAATAAGTTTCACTAGTTTCCTCTTACCATCCTTTGCCACGTAAAGCAAAATCGATAACTAAAAAATGGATAATTATCAGCAATTATTTTGAACGTAATCATTTTTGTATAAACAAAATTATTAGTAGTTATAATAATAGCAAGAGGAAATAATCATAACAGCAATGATAATAAAATAAATATGATAATTATTATTCTAATGACATGATTTCAATACTCTGTAATAACGCGTTGCTATAGCCTTCCAATTACTACTACTACTACTACTACTACTACAACTACTACAACTACTACTTTTGCTACTAGTAATGGATAAATGCAGAAAACGGTAAAATAAGTAATAGTATTTTTGCTACAAGTAATAGTACATACAAGAAACGGTAAAACAAGAAGTATAAGTATGCTACTATTAATAATACGTATAACATTTCTGTTGACTACGTAGCGGTGACATTTTCTACTGTTAGCTCCTAAATATAGTTATAAGGAACCTGTGGTATTATGAGTTGGTTAGTATGGTGGCAATAGGAAAAAGCTATGATAATAGTATAAGGGGTAATACCGTAGAATTGGTTTATGAGAATGCAAATAAAAACAACGGTATGATTTTATTCTATGTGAATGTTAATGGCAAACGTATAGTAGTTGGAATGCTTTACAAAGTGCATATCAAAAGACATATTCCACTATTCGTAGGACATATGTACAATTACAGGTAACTAAAGAAAAGTGCGACATTACATTTTGACGTTGTGTTTATTCTATTGGGTATCAGCGTGCGCAATATTTGTGTTTTATTAATTGATTTTGTACGAGTTAGGCAAATATCTCACGGTACTTAAAATTATGTTTCTGAATAGCCAATGAAAACATCCATAATTTTAAAGTTGCCGATAAACGACATCGCGAAATAAATGTGAAAAAAGCTGTATGCAGATATAATGAAGTCTAATTACTTCATGTAAATATGACCTTTTAGGGAAAGTCAGTTTGGGAAGAATTAATGTGCGAAATTATAAAAATGAAGGCAATCGATAGAAAATTTCCCAAAACATTTACCAGGTACGAGAAAGAAGCATGTTTATACTATAATAATTCTTGGCATCTGCGTTTTTTTACATGGGGGTCACCCCTTATCAAGGCCCGAAGGCCATTCAGGGATAAAGGTTATTGCGCGTACAGTAATCAATGAGATAGCATTGTAGTAATCATTAGTATTGGGGTTTTGATAGAGTGTTTTACTTAAGGGGGCGGTTTGTCAGGAGTTTGTTTATGTTGGACTTGAAGTCGTCCAAGTTGTAGTCAGGTGGGAAACAGGCAAGCGACAGAGAGTTCCACTGGCGTGCAGTTCTAAGAAAGAAGCTTTGCTCATGGAATCTACGTTTGGATTTAGGCACAGATAAAGAGTGAGGAAAATTATTGACAGTATTTTCAGCCAAACGGATGTTTCTCGTGAAAGATTGGCGAGGGGGGACGAGGGATTGGAGCTCAGACGAGCACCTGCCATGGAAATAGCGATAAAACAAAGACAGACTCGCAACGTCTCTTCTGTGGGAGAGAGGTTGCAGGGAAGAGAAAAGGGCAACCCTTACTAAACAACGAATTCTATTGTGTACTCTGTCAAGGCAGGATAGGCTGTTTTTATCAGCTCCTGCCCAGATGTGGCAGCAGTTTATAATCCTATGATGTTTAAATGAATACGGGAAAACAATTTTAGATTAATAATCTAACATAATAATGCTATCGAGTGCCTGAAATGTCTAGGGATCACTTTCAACGCAAATCTGAAATTTTTAAAGCGAGATTTTGCTTATATAATGACACCTACAACCTTAAATCAAACTAAAATATTGGAATTGTTTATTAATTGATATCTAACAATAATAAATATTTCACAGAAGTCAAAAGTATTTTTATTTTCATGAGGGGATTTAATCCCCTTTGCAGAGAGATATGTAAACATCTACACATACCTAATTTTGTATGAAGATCACTCAGATTATTAATATATGATAACATCTCTGTGATTTAAGTTTGTTTAAAAAAATAATTTTGAATTTTTTGAATTTTTAATTAAAAGAATGAGTCACTAATCTCCCTCCTTGCTATCGATTTATTTCCAATGAATCAATCACTCTATCTTGATTCAATTACTATGTAATTATTCTAAGATCTCTGGGAATCTTTATAGAAAAAACAGTTCCTTTATTTAGCTCTATACTCCAGTTTACATGTATGGTTTTCACACACAACAACGTCTCTAAATATTTAATCGAAAAATATGCATTTCGTTACTAGTTGGGGCCTCAGTGTTTTAATCTTTGGTGTTGGCGTAGTCTCACTCCATTACAACAAGACTTTCAACCGTAGCTCCAAAGTTGCTTGCGCAGTTTAGATGCAGTATCTGTTGCGCATCAGATAGACACTCTTTGAACCTCCAAAGCTCATGTCCAGTGGAGCGAACCCGCGACGTCTGGCAGCAGAGTAGGCCGAAAGTAATCTCAGTGAGGAAAACAGTCACCCTATCGTGTCCGCTACTACGCCTTTTCCTTCTTGGATGAGGTTCTATGGAACCTCATCCAAGAAGGAAAAGGCGTAGTAGCGGACACGATAGGAGGATTTAAAATAAGAGTCCGAATCTGTTAGCCTTTTGTTGTGATAAGGCCCACAAGGCAATGGTATTTGATCTTGGGGTTGGTTCCCCTAGACTTCGCCCAACCAAGGGCACCCACAAAACAGTGGGGTAGGAGTTGGTAGTGTGCCAATAGGGCAGGTCAATTTTGGAACCTCGGTGAGGCAATAGTAGTGATAGTTGGGGTTTGACATAGAAAAGACTTACACGAAATATTCTTCTCAAAATCGTTATTTTTGCTTAAGGAAATGACTTTGAAAGTTGAAAAATTGAAGCGATTAAAAGTTTTTCGGTGAATTGTCAAGAACGTCCCGTCATCAAAACAATCCGTACTGTTAAGAAAATAGAATCATTATTTAGAATATATTTTAAACTACATTTTTAATAAAATGAGTGGGGATAATGAATTAATAAAATAAATATTAAGTGTAAAGGCAAAATTATGTTTTTTTAAATAATAACGATCGAAGTTCCCTTTTTCATTTCAGGAACTTTTTTTGGGTGGAAACATTTTAGATCTCACCGTCGCAAAACACGCTCGTTATTGATATTGAAAATTAACGTTTGTTTATTATTTAATTTTAAAACATTACGATTTAAGATTAATTATTTCGAAAGGAAAAACGAAAAGGACTTGTTTAAAATATATATTATTATATTTCAAGTGTTTGCAGTGCATTTAAACATATTTGTTTTTATCTTTTTTAATTTGTTTTTCTATTAGGTTGGCATAAAAACAATGCCATTTTTTGACGTTCAAATGAACGACAAAAGCATTATTTTTGCACCAACCTAATATTTCACACCAAATTCTATTTGAATATTTTATTAAAATATGGTAATACTCTAGTTTTATATTAAAACAAAAACAAAAAAAAATAGTCCATACAATTTGGTTCCGTGCATTCTTTACGAAACATAACCACGTAAATTTTCAAGTTTTTCTAATTAATAAAAAATACTTTGCAGAAAATTAGGGTCAAATTTTAATTTCTTTTAGTTTTAGGGAGTAATTATTTTTAAGCAGTGTTTTTCTTCTAAAATTATAGTTTTAAAATTAGATAACCCACAAAGATTAATACGAGTAAATAAGGAAACTCCTTTAAAGGTTTTTCGTTTTGTGCATCTATGTTATTGTGTTAAAATGACTTTGTTATTTAGAAAGCAATTCTTAATATGGGAAGGTAGTTCTATTGTAACTATTCTGTACTTTCACCTAAAAATTTTATAAACAAAAAATTTGTAAAAATTAAATTTAACTTTAAAATACTATTAAAAATTAAATAACATAGTAACATAGATGCACAAGCGCTGGTTTTTCAAACTCTAAACACTCGTTTAAAATGGCACACCTACAGCAAAAATGGATCACTTTATGGATAAATTCATGTTATCGAAGGAGGAGCTAAAATCTGCTAAAAATATCTAAACTAAACATTACTATGCATCTGATTTGGTTTGGTCCTCTCTTTTCAACACATTTAATGTAACTCTACAACGTTTTTCATTATTTCTTATAACTCGCACTTATTTTTTTACGCATGAAACTGGAAGATAGCCTAATACAGTTTCCTTCAGTTATAATCCATTTATTTCTTTTACTTTTCATATTAGAATGTCAGTAAAAGCACGGCGTTCAGTTTTAACCCATGGTTCACAAAATTTGTGCATCATTAAATTTATTTCCTCGAAAGCAGTTATCTCGACTTAAAAAATAGTGAGATTTCTAAGTTAATTGCCAAAGAAATAATTAGTATTCGGCAAGCAGTCAATCCACAATTGTCCTTGTTAAGGTAACAATCTATAGGGCAGAAGGTCAATATATTTTGCTATAAGAGGGCCAAACAGATCGACAGGAAATCTCTTGCAGCAACCAAAGTGTAAAGAATGAAGAAACAGCTACACAGACTATTTGATATATCTTCTTGTAGGTGTAAACTTTCTGTGATGACTTTGCAGTAAAGTGCAAGACTGAAAATTGTCGAACAAGGCAGATAATCTGCACTTGCCCTTCTAACAAGGAGGTAAAATTAATTCTATAGATTCACCTGCAATTATGTTACTTTTTGTGGAAAATAAAATAATATATTGGTATGTAATCTGGCTCTATTATTAAACATGCAAATTTTCCAATTTTTAGGTTCCACTACAAGAACTGCCATTTAGAGCAATTTTTAAATTAATTGATGGAACAACAAAAATCCTAACAACATTTACTGGTTCTTTGCGGAAACTTTGTATCAATAATTATCAAGATTTGCCTCAAGTAGAATTCTAAAAAATTAGCGTCCTTGCCGATCATCATTATCTGACAGCAGAAGAAACAAATAATTTAAGTGTGAAGACCAGAGGCTACTTTTTGAGTATGCTGTTGGCATTTCCTGTGGAGAAGTGAACTTAGAAAATTGGGCACTTGAATGGAGGGAGATGGCTAACATAAGCCACAAGATTGATGTGTTTATGGAATAGAGTTGTCTATCCTCAAACACTATGATAAATTAAACATTTTGGACCAATTGATCATCCAAGTGTATGCAGTTAGTTGATTTGAGATCAAAACCGACAATATGTTTTTTAACCAACAAAAGTATATTTTAATATGATTAAGAGAACAAAACAGTAAACTGAAATCCAAATTACTGTTTTAAACAGTTCAAAATATAGTGCTTTTGCACTACTTCCGGAAAATATAATATCGATGATAAACTCAGATGAATTGGATGTGAGAGAAAAAGGCATTCAAGCGATTTTGTCCATTAGGTAAATAAATATTTATCCATTAAATTTTATTAGTTTTCTCAATTTACCCAAACAATACTTAGTTTTATTCATATTGCATTGCAAAAATATAAAAAAATAAGTGTTTTCAAATAATTTTTTTTTGTTTTACTTTTTTCCCGAAATAGTGAACAACTAAAAAAAGAAAAAATGAAAAAGATTACTGCTATCAATTTTGCAGCCAAACACTGGTCAAATTTGATTGATTTTTCTCAAAAAGTTATATATGGGCAGGAAGCAAGACATAGACACATTATTACAAAGTCATCGTGTTAGCAAATTAGACCTTCATTTTCCTCGAAAGGAAATTATACAGAACAATTTAGTTCTATTATAACAGTTTATATTATTGCGTTTGATAAAAAATTAAATTACATCGTTCTGTAACTTGTATCAAGTTGTTATATTGTGTAATACATCTCCACATATCTTTTTGAATTGTGAAATTTAAAAGGCTTAGTTGCTCATTAGCTTTTTATTTTACAATTGCTAATTAGTATTTTTTACAATTTTTGTTTAATCAACGCAGTAAAAGTTGAGATAGTTTGCTAGTTGTGATTCATAAATAAAATTAAAATTCATGTATTTACTTTTCTTTCAATGTATTTCATATCAATTTTAATTGAATATTTTATAAAAATAGTGAACTTTCAAAGTTAGTGTTGTGAAAAATGCGATGAAAATGAAGGATTTTTCAGCATTTTTCTACACGATTTTTAAAATTAAATGCTCAATTTTCTGTTCAAGATTGGAATCTAATTTCTGGTATATGTTCTTATCACATCAAATCCCAACTATCATCACCAGTGCCATGTTGACTTCTTGAAAAAAGTTGCAAATCGACCTGCCCTAGTGTGCCAAGGCATGTACACACATCGGTGGGTCATAATGCACTACCTCTGGGTTCCCCTACTACTTCGAGATCTCCTACGTTTAGCCTTGTGCCGCAAGCCACCTTGTTACCGTGTGTGGCCAACTATTCTACTACTATCAATATCAATGTATAAGTAAAGCGATTTATTATTACATCATATGAGATATATCAGTTTTTAAATTGCCGAATGAATGAAAAGTAGCATCCATAGTCGTAATTGTTTTGACTCCAACATAAATGTAAAAGTTTTATTTAATTAAAAAATACAGATTTAACTTTAAACTCTTAATTCTTGTTCACGGAGTAAATTCCTCTTCACATAATATTCTATTGGTTATGTAGATTAAGGACTAGAATTTTCAGATTATAAAGTAAATAAACTATTTCCATCGGATTTGCTCGTCAATAAACACAGGGCAATCAATATAGTAAATAATCTTAGATGGAAATGACGAAATACGCCAACAAAAACGGATGATGTAATTGTTTCGTCTTCCGTACTGAAATCTCAGGATAGCGAATCAAATAACCGTAACAAAATGGGAAAACTACCTGCAGGAAAACGAAATAAATGATGCGACAGACAATTAATTAGTGACTATGCTTATTTTTTTATTATGTGATAAAGTTTTAATAACGCTAAACTTTGGATAGGATGAAGGTGTACGGACTGTTTTGACTGTAGTCAGAGAAGAGAAATTCTTTTAGGTTGGGGCATATTTTTCTTGTACATTTAGATCATTTGTGGCGAAATGGATATCTCTACATAAAACGACTCGTGTCTAACGTTGTCCGTCTGACTCATGTGTAAATAGGCGCTGTTAAACAATTTTACGTTATCAAAGTGAATAAGAGTAATATATTAGAGGTTTCGTGTCTGCATGTCTATTACCAAAATGCGTCACATTTCTTGAATACATGATTTTGTGTTCAAAAATCAATATATTAATACGATAACGTGTGTGTATTACGCTTACATTTTTGGTCCCCCGACAAAAGGAGAGTGGACATGTAAATTCACCCTTGTCCGTTCGTCTGTCCGCATTTTTTTCAATAACTACGCGTTATAATTTTTTGAAATTTGGTTTTGTTTGCGATTATAGCTGAAGTAACTAAAGTTATATGTACAGTTATATGCATATATATATATATATATATATATATGTGTGTGTGTGTGTGTGTGTGTGTGTATTTTCCTTCAAATGATTTGGTTTCGGTTTCGATTCAAGCTGATGCACCCAAATCATATGGATATTTGTTTTTAGTTTTTAAATCACACTTTTATAATATATATGAATCGATAGAAAATTGATTCTATAATAATATATACGAAATCTGCATGAATTAAAATATCATATCTGAGCGTATTCTACGACCAGGCTACGCCGGGCGTCCCCGATGTACGCTAAACATCCAAAGAATTCACACGTCAATATATTACATATTAAAGTGTTCGCTGTGGAATTTCCACAGGTTCCGGTAGTTTTTATTATTTGAATATTATATATAATTTAACAATATAATGTATACGTTAATTCGGCGCAAAATCACTCACTCACTCAATCAATCAATCACTCAATCTATCCATCAATCTATCTATCTATCTATCTATCTATCTCTTAAGTGTGTGTGTGTTTGTGAGAACAGTATAGATTATAAAAGATATCGTTTTTTGTGCGTTGAATTATATAAGAGATGGTAATAGTTACAATAAATACAAACCAAAATCAAATAAGATCATTATAATATGATTTATTTATTGGTCATATAACACATCTATCTGGTCAGGAAATGAGAGAGAGAGAATTTTAGGAAAAGTTTGTAAAAAGAGACAGATGTGTACAGAAACAATGAAGTATATTCCGAGTGGACGAACAATAATAAACTAATCTTTTTCTCACAGATATGATTTACCCGATTGTAATTGTCTATGATTGATTAATCAATGTGTTTGCAATTTTCTGAGGAGCAGATAAATCATTTGTTGCATATCAAAACAACTTCCGGTCAAACAGAAATAATTAAAATGCAATAAAATTTATTGGATACAAGAGAGAATAGTTTTTGAAGAAAACAATGTTACTGATATCTGCTTATGAATATATCAGCAGGCGGCAGGCACCATTAACGTAACATTTCATCGGATATATTTACGTATTGGTCGTTTTTTTAACTCGGGTGTATGCACGCTTTTTGCCTATGTTTTTTTCATTCAGAGAAGTAATCAACGTCAAGCTGAAGTCTATGTTAATGTATGGTTTACCTTTTCACCAGATCTTAGCTAAGTCAAAATGTATACGATAAACAAATGGACTAGCCGCTCCATTTATCATTTATGAGAAGTCAGATCAATTTACAACATATAAGATGAATAATTGACGCTGATGTCACATACGTCAGAAGTTGGCAAGCACAAAATTATTTTGTATAAAAGAAATAAACATGTAACAATCACAAAGTAATACACGATTATTTGACGATGATTGGTTGGTTGGTTGTTTTTTTTACGGCATATCCGCCCTTTTCAGGTTATTTAATCCCGAATCCAGTGATTTTGAAGAACAATTTTTTAAATAGATTATATTAAATTAATAGATTATATTAAATTAATAGATTATATTTGTTTTTTTTTTTAGTCGGTTTCTATTTAACCCATAGTTGGGGCCCTAACAGGTACTACCACTCCGGGTCAGAGTGGACCTGAGAGCAATGGCAATTAAAGGGTGTCTCTACACTCCTCAAAGCCCGTAAGCCTGGCCTCACCATCGGATATAGTTTAAGGTCATATCCAGGACCCGTTTGACGATGAAGATAAGTTACATTTTATTAGATTTATCTTTTTCGTTTCTATAGTGGAGATTATTTTAATAATCGCTCTCACTCGAAATACATTGTTTCATTGAACTTTCTTGGAGTATACCTCTCACTAAACAGCATATAATAATATCCCAAAGCACAAGCATGATAAATATACCCACATCCAAAATGACGACACCAGGTACACTGAGTAATGCCTAATCTTTAATTGTGAAGTAATAACGTTTGTATTTTAAAGTGGATTTAAGTGACGAATTAATGTTTGACGTCAGTTTTTGTATCTTAAAAAGGAACCTTGAAGCAAATTGCTCGAATAGTTCGGAACTAAAGATTATATATATATATATATATATATATATATATATATATATATATATATATATATATTTAGATACGCCTGAGTAAACACGACAGAGTTATTTCTTTTGCCGCTCTATTTGGATATCTTTTCCATTTTATATTTTTGATTTGGTCGAGGAGCCCTTTTTAAACTAGATCTCATTCCTTGTTTAAACTAGATCTCATTCCTTTTTTAAACTAGATCTCATTTAACACCTGGACAAATTGTTTTTTTCTGTTCAGAAAACTAAATTTTGGTGCTATCTGGAAAAATATCAACTTTACCGAAACATATTTGTTAATTAAATATATTTTTTATTCCGGGGAGTTTCCACGGGTCCTACTAGTATATATATATATATATATATATATATATATATATATATATATATATGTGTGTATGTGTGTGTATTTGTATTCATTACAATATTTTATGAAAATATTATGTTTATTTCAGTCTTTATCTGCCATCTTTATCTTTATTGCATTGTTTTATTAATTGTATAATTGGGTTTCTTGTGGAAAAATGTGCCGATTTTATCTGGCAAGTTCATTTGAAATAGAGCATAAAGAGATCTGAAAATGCCGTTCTCTTAACCCCCCCCCCAATCCAAACGTTACTACTTATAAAAGAAGATGCTTGTCCAAGTAGCGTGCTATATTACGTGATGACCGTTTTCTTTTCAAAAATGAAAATGCTGAATATTATTTCAAGCAAAATCCATTCTTATTGTCGAAGGACCTTTATAGCAGTAAAGTTAAATATTTCTAATATTTCTTTTCTAGATGCATGTGGTAATATTATATTTATTTCAGTTTTTAATCTGTATCTTTATTTCATTGTTTTATTAATTGTGTAAATGTTTTTTTTATTCTGGAAAAATGTGCCGATTCTATCTGGCAAGTTCATTTGGAATATATATTGTTTTTGTTATAATAGATTTCCTTGTCCGTAAATGTTGTATATGTGTTCCAAGTTGATAACCTAAACAGATTAGGCAATTATATTCATTTTTCAGTTCGTGAAAGGGGAATCTTTCAGCATACCTTCCCTTAAACACGCCAAATAGACTTTTATTAAGTACAATACTTAATATTTTTTTAATGAAGAGTAGACAATGCATTGTGGGTGAGTTATCGGCAGCTCCTGTTACTCTCGCTTCTCTTTATTTGTAACTCAGTCCTCATATGCTAAAGAGTGATTTTTTCTGAAAAAGGGAGAAGAAAAAGCTGTATTCTATGTTGGCAGTATTTTGCGTGAACAGCCGCCAGAGATGTCGGAAATTTTCTGTTTCTATGTCTATCCTTATAGACATGTCACTAGTAAGGGTGCTGGAGGTAAACGTTTTATCTGGGCTGACGTTATCCGCCTGATAGTCAGGGACCTTAACCTCGAATTAACCACTAAGGAGGCTGTACTATCAGGAGGTGCAAAGTACTAGGGCTGCTCTATTGCCATTTGATGAATGGACTTTAGCTTCTGGTGGGGCCTCTCGATGCCATATTAGTGAGTAATTGTTACTGCTTTACCTTTTAATGTGCTACAAGCACATTTCTTCATTTGTATTTCTCTCTTTCGTTCCCTCTCTGTCCTGCTTCAAGCAAGTCTGTCGACCTAGTCCACAAATCCCAAAACTCCATCATGAAAAGTTTACATAAAAAATACACAATTAAACCTGGATCTCCAACTTCCAACGTAGACTCCCACTACCATGTCTCCTTCGCAAACATTAGGGGTCTACGTTCTAACCTTCCAGAGGTTGAAACCCAATTACAGGCGACTAAACCAGACAGATATATTTCTAAGCGAAACTGATATTGGACAGACTATTTCCCTAGATGAGTTCGTAATTAAAGAATACTCTGATTTAACTTCCAAATCTGACCCCTAAAGATCGCCATGGGCATGGAATATGTGCCTATATAAAAGATGGCTTTCCATGTAGTGGAGATATCTCCAGAGAAGATCCTAACTTACCCTATATGTGCTTCCAGGTTGCACTTGCTCAAACTACTGTATTTATATTTGCTTTCTATCGTGCCCAAAACAGCGGAGTTACTATCTTTAAAAGCATATCTGAGAAAAGTGCATCAGCTTCCGTTCTGTCTCCACTTGGATCTTCCGACCACTCTGTTGTATCAGTTAAGATAAAAATGAAATGTAATAAGTCCTCAGATGTACCTCTCAATCATACAGCATATCGATATTCTATGGCTGACTGGGATAGCTTCCGTACATTTATATCAAATCTACCCCTGCGTTCCATGTTTGTAAAGGATGTGTCCTCTATACTATCAGACCTAAAGGAATGGTTAATTGTAGGTATATACCTTTTCATACACTCGAAAAATTTTCAGCAAAAACCTAACAGCCAGCCGTGGTTCTCTTCAGAATGTGCTGCTGCCATTGCGCGCAGAAATCACTTTTCCATTGCTTCCAACGTAATAGATGTACTGAAACTAAAGCTGCTTTCACGACTGCCAGCAACCACTGTAAAAAAGTTATGAAGAAGACAAGAGAGTTTTATCCTCAGTCCGTTAAGTCCAAAGCAGCGGCTTGGTTACTACCAGTTTTGGCAAATAGCAAACGGAATCCTGAACAGAAGCGAATGCTATATCTCAACTAACATAAATGGACCTGAGGTAATGTCGTTTGCCAAGAACTTTGCAGCTGATTCTACTCTTTGCGACCAAGGCCGACAACACCCAATATTTCCTTCTGTATCAGAAAACACGCTATGTGTTATACAAATATCTGTACGTGATGTTGCCAAGCTAATCAAAAACCTTGATTCCAGTAAAGCAACCGGCCCTGACGGTATTCCAATTATAGTACTCAAAAGACTTCAACCAGAACTAGCGCGCATCCTTACAAAACTGTTTAAACGTTTTCTTAAGGAGAATTGCTTCCCATCACCCTGGAAAATCAAATCAGTATGCCCTGTATTAAAGAATTCAGGTCATTCGTTCATCTCCCTCAAAGTACACGCCAATAAGTCTTCTGAACGCAATGAGTAAGTTGCTGGAATCTGTGTTAAATAGAGGAGTAATCAACGATCTCGGTAAAAGTAACCTTCTTTGTGACACGCAATATTGTTTCCGTTCTGCTAGATCTACAGCAGATGTGCTTAAAGTTATATCTCATAGGATTAGCAAATCTCTCGACGGAGGCTACCTTTCTAGGGCAATTGCTCTTGACATATCAAAGGCCTTTGATAGAGTATGGCATAAAGGTTTACTTCACAAGATCTCCAGCTACGTTTTAGTTGGAAATGTCTTCCCAATTATTAAATCATTTGTCTCTGATAGATTTATAAGAGTAGTGGTTGATGGGCAGAAATCAGAAGCTCTCAGTTATAATGCTGGAGTCCCTCAGGGGTCAATCCTGGACCCAACTCTCTTCCTGTCCTTACATCATTTGTAGACATTTATGCTGATGACACTACTATCTATAGTAGCATATCTAAGACCGTAAACGACCAAGTTCTCACTGATTCTCTCTCCTCTGGTAAGCAAGTGGTATAATGGGGAAAGAGGCGGCTTGTTACTTTTAATGCATTTAAAACTAAGCTTTTTTCTTTACATCATGAACACTCTGATCCACATCTGGCATCAATTGAAATGAATGGCTCTTGTCTAGCGGAGGCCTCATGTTCTGACAAGCTTATGGGCTTAACCCGTACTCCTGATCTTAAATGGAACACATACATTAAATCCGTTGCCAAGGCCGCTTGAAAAATGGTGGCTCCTTCTATCGATCCAGTAGATATCTCACTGCTGAGACAATTATCTATCTATATTGTTGCCACATTTGGGCAGGAGCTGCTAGAAAGGACTTATCCTGCCTTGATAGAGTTCAAAATAGACTTCGTAGCCTCGTAGGGGATATCCTTTTCTCTTCCCTGCAACCTCTTTCTCACAGAAGAGATTTAGAGAGTTTGTCTTTGCTTAATCGTTATTTTCATGGCAAGCACTCGGCTGAGCTCCAATCTATGGTCCTCCCTCGCCAAACTTTCATAAGAAACACACGTCTAGCAGAAAACACTATTACTATTTCCACCACTCTTTATTTGTCCCTTAACCTAAACTTGGATTCCATGAACAAAGCTTCTTTCATAGAACTGTACGCCTATGGAATTGTCTTCCGTTTTCCTGCTTTCTAGCTGACTACAATATGGTTGTGTTCAAGTCTAACGTAAACAAGCTTTTGATGAGCCGTTCTATATAAGTTAACAAATTTACCGAATTTCCATTACTAATGATTACTATATTGCCCAATTTCTCCTATACACTCTTTAACCCTTATCCTTAGTGGGCTCTTGGCTTTGATAAGTGGTGATGCCTATGTAATATATATATACACTAACAGTATTTAACAACTAACATGAAACTAAATTAATAAACTATAGCCAATTAAAAAAACTTATAAATACACCAAGCCTCAAAGGAAAAGAAAAGGAAATGAAAATAACAACTACTGCACCTGACGATAATCGGATGCATCGATAGAAAGCACCCATGAAAAATATGACCGAACAACAACTTTTGGGCGCTATTCTATATAATTTGCCAGCCGAAATTAGCAACTGTGTTTTGTTTATCTTTTTACAATAACGGGAATCAACTAACCGACCACCTCTTTATAATTGCCAGAAAGTATATCATCATTCAGTCATGGAGAGAAGGTAGAGAATAATTAACAGAGACCTCTCCTAATATTAAGAATGATTTGATAAATAGTGACATTTCTTGATAAGAGACGAACTTTGTAAACTATTCTGTTCGTATATTGTGTTCTTATTTTGTATACTAATTGTCGATTTTTTTAAAAAGAATAATTAAAATTACAAATCGAATCAACTACAAACAAATATAAATGAGGTCTGTTTTCAAAGAAAAAAAACTTCTAATAATTACAAGGAAAAATTTGAGAAAAATACTTGGAAAAATCTACTTTTATCACCCCTCCACTCCTAAATATATTATTTTGCGTTTTAAAAAATATATACAGACAATACGCAGGTGGTTTACAGTTATTAACCGTGTTCAAAAAGTAGCAAATCCCTAATAAAATGTTTGAAATTTTAAACGAACCAAACTCTCCTCTGATCTCGAGCGCGTGGTTCAGTGGGGGAAGACGTGGGTGGTTACCTTTAATGCATCTAAAACCAAACACGTACATCAAGTCTGTTGCCAAGGTCGCTGGAAAGATGGTGGGATCCTTCTACCGCTCTAGAAGATATCTCACTACTGATGCAATTCTCTATCTATATAAAAGCCAGGTACGTCCAAGGATGGAATACTGCTGCCATATCTGGGTAGGAGCTGCTAAAAACAGCCTATACTGCATTGACAGAGTACAAAATAGACTTCGTGGCTTAGTGGGGGGATGCCATTTTCTCTACCTTGCAACCTCTCTCCCACAGAAGAGACGTTGCGAGCCTATCCTTGTTTTATCGTTATTTCCATGGCAGGTGCTCGTCTGAACTCCAATCTCTGGTCCCCCCTCGCCAATCTTTCAGGAAAAACACCAGTCTAGCTGAATCCACTGTGAAAAATTTCCCCCACTCTTTATCTGTGCCTAAATCCAAACGTGGATTCCATGAACAAAGCTTCTTTCTTAGAACTGCACGCTTGTGGAACTCTGTTCCGTCTGCCTGCTTCCCACCTGACTACAACTTGGATGTGTTCAAGTCCAACGTAAACAAATTCCTAATGAACCGCCCCCTTAAGTAAGACACTTCATCAAATCTCCACACTAACGTAATGTACTTGCAATAACCCTTATCCCTGAGTGGCTTCCGGGCCTTGATAAGTGGTGATCACTGTGTAAAAAAAAAATCAAAAATTTAGAACAAAATCGTTAATTGCATTAGAATCGAGAAAAATTTTGGAATCGTCCCATCAATAGTACATATGTTTCAACAACGATGTACATTCACTGAATGACGTGCGTCCGTCCTTCAAGAGGGAATTTAATATACAAAGATTCATACATTGATATTTATTTACATATCTACAATACTTTGTTGAGTCAAATTCTGAAATACAGATATCTACACACACACACACACACACACACACACACACACACACACACACACACACATATATGTACGTATGTGTGTACATTTTAATACTGGCTTTGCGCTGTTTAAAAAGCTGTACGTACGAAACGTAAATATGCGTAATATAAATGCAAAAATATTGGCATGTATGTTGATATAAAAATAAAACGTGTATATTATTAAACACATTATCACTGAAGTTGACAGGCTTAAAATTTCAATCGGTTTCACATTTGCATGACAAATGTAACGATGTGTCAAGTTTATAGAAATGTTGTTATGAACGCTATAGATTTATTAATGATGTGGGATTTTGAGAACTGACTGATGTCTGAACTTTGGCTTTTATTCAAGTCCAATACTAATTTTCCTGGAGCAATATTTCCAGTTTTGGAACAATTTCATTTCACACAATTGCAATACCAACACCGTGGAGAAGGCCAAGCGGTTATGGTGGGAGGTGTAATTCTCCTTCATCAATATGTCCACTGCAAACCACACGTTGTAAATTTTATACGTTTGTTTTAAAAAGTCGTGAACGATCACGCCAGTTTATCAGTGTGAACAACATATTAAAAGTAAATAAAATAAAATAGGCTTCTACTCGAAATAATGAAATGAAGCATCGTGGCACTAAAGCTGAGTTAACCAAAGTTTGTTCCCCTGCACCATTTACAATGACTATTATTATACAAAATACATGCTAGAATATTTTTGGAATCAAAATTTTTATTCTTCTAATAAGCTAGAAGAGAATTTGCAATTTATTCACGACTGACCAACCTGATTCTCATTTTCTTGGTCTCATTTTAGTCAATATCCAACATTATGGCTGCTCTGTACCACTCTCTATATATATTTCTGTAATAACCACTAAAGTTAATACAGCGAACTATATGGTTTCGATGTGTAAAGTTAATTATGACGTAAAAATTTACTATAATATATTAAATGATTAAAGCCGCATTTGGTAAAAAAAATAAGAAAACAGAGTTTAAGTCTTTGCAAGCTCATATTTACTCAGTGCAATGACTCCAGTTTTACTAGCATGTGCACACGTAGGGATATATGTTTATTGGAAAAATATAATGGCGTAACTAAGAGGAAAAAAATTGTAAGTTCTCTTGCGATTGTTGGACTTTGTAATCATGTAAATGTCTGTTTATTTTCTTTTAAAAGTGATGTTTTTATGTTTCTGATGATTAAGGGGAGATTAAATTCAATAACTGACATAATTGCATGAACAGTTCTGTGCTACGAAAATAGTGCTGACACGAATGGGACATTTTAACATTTGGAAATAAATAAACGGTAGGATAGACAGCATCTTGAATTGAAAATATATGTTTTTTGTCATATACATATATATATATATATATATATATATATATATATATATATATGTATATATATATATATATTGACCACGACGGAGTAATTCTTTTTTTCGGATCTTAATGGATAATTATTTCAATTTGCCGGGCGGTCTTATTAATTATATATATATATATATATATATATATATATATATACATACATACATATATATATATACATACATACATATATATACATATATATATACATACATATATATACATACATATATATATGCATACATATATATATACATACATATATATACATATATATACATAGATATATATACAAAACGGATTGCAAATTGTATTCTTATGATTATTTAAATTATGCATTCGTGACTTGAAAATTTCATCTTTCTGGTACAGATATTGACGTCATGAAACTCTAAAACAGAAACCCCTATCGTGGACGTGCGTTTGAAGAAGTGACGTGTTACTGAATTGCTGACAACAGTGCATCAAAATGGTGCTGACTATGTAGAAAAATAAATCCTTTTTAATTTTACTAAATCTGTCTTTGTAGCTCTTCAGCTTTTTTAGTTAAAAATGGGAGGCTTTACTATTTGAACGACTAAACGATCGCATGTTATAATGTTTAAAACAGTGCACTTTGACCATTGATAAGTTTTAAATTAAATTTTGTAGCTTAATTTAAAGTTAAAAAACATTTTGTTTAACCATTTTCCTGTCTTGTAGACATTGTCAAGTAAAAAATCTCTATCTCTTCTCTATATAAATAAAATGAACTCATTTTTTCCCGTCTGATTTTGACATTAATAGGATTAAAAATCAAGATATTTCATGCAAATATAATATGCACAAACGGCAGAACAATAGCTGAGCTGTGTTATAGGCTTATTATTTCTCAAATTCCTCCATAATCTTAGATTTCTATACTTTTTCTGCTGAGAAGTCACGGCCAAAATCGGTTAAGATCAATGGAAGTGGTAAAATATTTTCTCTCTAATAAATTCCTCCCCCCCCCTGCCACCACTTAACACCGTTTGGGGATCGTTCACAAGGAACAGTTGAGAAGAGAACACCGGTTTGGCTTCGTAGTTCTTTCATGTGAAGTTATTTAAAATCACTAAACTAAGCTGCAGTGCTCTGTGGCGTAGTGGTTAGCATGCTGGACAATTCACATTATATTTTCACGTTCGCGCCGACCTACCGTCGTCGTTTTTTCCCCCCTAAACAACTGGAATGGACTTTTCTTGGTGGCCGAACTGTTAACGTTGCAGATGTTTTTTTTTTTTTTCACAAATTATTTTCCTACTTTTACTCATAACTCCGGGTTTGATCCTTTCTACTTACCTACCATAACATTTTTTAAAACTCCCCCCCCGTCCCGGAAACAAACACTCGGGCAACGCCGGGTACCCCCCGCTAGTATTTAATAAATCAAACGTTCACGATGTTTAGATTTATTTAGTAAAGTTGTAACAATCAGTTAGAGAGTATTTTTTTATCAAATGCAAAGATTAGGTCTTGGTAAATGGTAAATCGACTAATTAATAAGATCTTGAAACAATTGATTTGAAAAGTTGTGAAGTTACCCTTTTTTTACCTCAGTGACTCAGTTATTTTAAAATGATTTAATAATCGGAGGATGTAAGTTTTCAAAATAAGTTCAGAATGTAATATTGTCATTTGTAGCGTAATGGGTTGAACTAAATGTTGTTCTTTCTTCTAATTTTCTTGTTGGGGATTTGCTCTTTTTCAAAATTATTGTTTGTATGCTTATAGTTATAAGCATTTTATATTATTGCATTTTTACAATCTCTTCATACAAATTCAAAATTAACTCTTAATATATTTGACTAATTCTAACCTGATATATTTTTACTACAGTAAAGAATTTACACAGTTACGACCCATGACACATAAACCCAATATAAGCGGCTTCACCGGAAAAAAATAAAAATAAGATTTCGATAACTAACCTTTTCCCCTAAATAAACCGACCTCAACTTTAAAATCTATCACTTCCCCTAACAAGTGACCTCTAGCGCTTCACCCTACTCTCCCCACCACATATTTACTCAGCGTTATACTTTATAGTTCTGTGTCTTCTAACACGGGTGTTACTGCCTATTTTCATTTGCTATAATTCCGAACTTTGTAACTTTTTATTCTTTAAATTTTGATTTTCATCCATCTATAACCAAGAATTACTCTTGGAAGTAATTATAATCTTACTTAGGTTTTTAGGATACGCAAAAAGAAATCAGGAATATCTACATTATCAACCAAAGATCAACGTATTTTTTACTTCGGCCTTGAGAACTGCATTCTGAAATTAATTGCCATTTATAACTTTTTTCATCCGATAAAGTGAGGTGATGCCCATTCATTATATTCTGGTTCCAGCTTTAATATCCTAATTAAATTGGAAATTTTCCACAAACAATCGCAACATGTTTGAATAACCACTTAAATGGACAGAGATTATATTTCTCACAGAGGAACTTCTATTTTTTTTTAATATTTCGATACTGCTTTTCACTCAACAAGGACTTAAATGACTTTGCAAAAAATATCCCCCCCTCAGACTAAAAAAACTTTCTCCTACTGCATATTTTCTTTGTTGTCGTATTTTCATTTTATTTCTCTTACTTTTTCCTTTTATCACTTTTCCATTTATATCTGTATATTTTTGTACTTTTATTCCTCTATTTTTATACTTCTATATTTTATAACTTTGTATTTCTTATACGTTTATTAGTTATTATATTTTATTATCTATAATTTATAATTTATATCGTATTATATATATATTTATCCCATATTCCTTTGTATGTTTATTCCCTTATTATACTATTTGTTTATTCTCTATATTATTCACTAAAAATCTTTCTATATGTCTTTTAAATACTGTTCTAATTTCATACACCCTTTTCTTAAATACACATACATAGCATAAACCCCCATATTTCCTGTAAACTTCTTCCATAGTTATACCCCATTAATACATATGATTAAATAAGCACTTTCTCTCAATTAACTTATCCTATATTTTCCCTGAGAGTTTAATCACACATATTGTCCACATATATGAAACCCACCGTGACACATATGCTATATACCTGGCTGCAATATTAAATAAAAGCTATACTCTTCCCATATATGAGAGATAAATGTAGCTTTTCTAAATAACACAAATATTTTGTCTCGCTCCTTATGTAACTACGACAAAATGTTGTATCACTATAATGTTATCTAGGATCTTCTCTTCTCTTCTGATGAGAAGATTTAGGCTTCGAAATTCCATGGAATAAAGAGTCCCTTCTTACCATAGACCTTAATTGATGCATACTGTCATTGAAAAAATGAATAAATCTGTCTCTCTCTCTCTATATATATTAGTATTAAGTTTTATATCGTAATTTTCCTTCTTTATTGAATTCTATATAAGCTGCAATTGATGCTGTTGAGCTTTGCATTATCCCAATAAGTTTCCTCCGAAAGAATCGATCTTATTCTTTTCTTTTAACTCCTCCCCCCACACACACGCATATATATATATATATATATATATATAAAGATGCAGAGGATTATGAGGGTGCGGTGGTGTAGAGAGAGAGAGAGAGAGAGAGAAGAGGGAGGAGGAAAATAAGAGGATGAAAATAGAATTCCTAAGACGAATGAGATTATCTTTGCATATATAGGAAAATAAAATAAAATATTTAATATTAGACACGGAAAGAATATTTAAGAGAAAAATCAGAAGCCGAGACATCAAATTTGAAATGTCTGTGCACATTACTCTAACTAAATTTTGCTAAATGACACTTTCCTTAATTGTGTACAATTAAATAGCGTCTATCACACCCATTTACAAATCGATAGCAGGACAATGATATTCAGTCTGTCATTGGTCGTCGTATTTTTCAGAAACGTTTTCACTATTTCCATTACTGAGAAGCTTCTGTCTCTCGAATTAAGTACCAATAATCGGAAGTGTCAGATCTATCATCAGAAAGTTGTACAAGCAATAAAATTCCGTTTTATAGTTGTGTGTATAATTGGCAGGAAACTTGTTGGTTGTTTAAATTCTGTCCGATGTAATTTCCATACAAAATAGATTTCATATTTTAAATCATTTCTTCCAAGTAAGTAGACGTTTTTAAATACCGTAAGGATTTTTTCAGATGAGAATGCTCTCTGTGACAAACTGTTGAAATACTAAACTCGTATCCGCATATATTGTACGGTAAAAACTGTTGAAATCCTTGATAAAACCATCCAGAACTTTAGAAAAGAATGATGATACGTATTTAAATTCGACATAAAGTGTATTTTTTTTAGTGAAATTAAAAATTATTAATTCTTCATACCGTTTACAGGTTCTAGTTGATTTGGTGTTTTTGTGTGTGGAGTTGTCTATTTCTAACAAATTTTATTAATCTTATCCTAATAAAATGCACTCAAATACGAGAAATTAATGGCGTAAAAATAATATTGTGTAGCTTTTTCATGATCAGTTTCCTTATCTTGTTACTGAGACGATCCCTTTTTAACCTTTCCTAGAATATTAGAAATTATGTGTCAAAGATAAACAAATTTTGCATTAATGCAAAATCTGTTTTAATGATTTTACTTACCATGTAAAATCATATATACACTTAACTCTAAAAGAATATGAAGAAAATTCATATTTTATGCATAAATATCGAAAGATTTGCATAATTTTGCGAGTTATTTTTTAAAAGAAACGAATGCTTTCCTCTTTCCATGTGGTACGGGCATCTCCAGAGAAGATCCTAACTTACCCTATATGTACTTTCGGGATGTACTTGCTCACACTACTGCCTTTATATTTACTCTCTATCGCCCCCACAACAGCGAAGTTACTATCTTAAAAATGCCTGAGAAAATTGACCATGTCCGGGTTAGGTTAGGGATTCCCAATACTACAATACGACTGCTTATCCTATCTGCTTATCCTTCAGCTAACATTCACGTATGTGGAGACTTCAATGTTCACAGTGTGGAATGGTTTAACCACTCAAACAAGAACGATGATGAGGGGAGGTTCTGTCACGATTTCTCCATTGCTTATGACCTCACTCAGATTGCTCACAAACCCGCTCTGACGGCCAGTATGTAAATCTCGTAGACCTTTTTCTCACAACTTGCCCTGAACTATGTTCAGTTTCCGTTTTGTTGCCACTTGGATATTACGACCACTCTGTTGTATTAATTAAGATAAAAATGAAATGTAAAAAGTCTTCTGACATACATCTCCATCATACAGTATATCGATACTATATCGCAGACTGGGATATTTTTTTACAAAGAAGTCACCGCTTATCAAGGCCTAGAGACCACTCGGGGATAAGGGTTACTGCGTGTACAGTAATCAATGGGATATCTTAGTAATCGCTAGTAATTGCGATCTGATAAAGTGTCTTACTTAAAGGGGCGATTCAACAGGAACTTGTTTATGTTGGACTTGAAGACACCCAAGTTGTAGTCATGTGGGTAACAAGCAAACGGAAGAGAGGTACAGAGGCGTGCACTTCTAAGAAAGACGCTTTGTTCATGGAATCCACATTTTGATTTAGGCATAGATGAAGAGTGAGGAAAATTATTGACAGTGGTTTCAGCCAGACGGATGTTTTTCGTGAGAGATTGATGAGGGGACAAGAGATTGGAGCTCAGAGGACCACTTCCCATGGAAATAACGATAAAACAAAGGCAGGCTCGCAACATCCCTTCTGTGGGAGAGAGATTGAAGGTAAGAGAAAATGGCATCCCCTACTAGGCTACGAAATCTATGTTGTACTCTGTCAAAGCAGGATAGGCTGTTTTTATCAGCTCCTGCCCAGATATGGCAGCAGTACTCCATCCTTGGACGTACTTGGCTTTTATATAGATAGAGAATTGCACAAGTAGTGAGATATCTACGGGAGCGGTAGAAGGATCCCACCATCTTTCCAGCGTCCTTGGCAACAGATTTGATATACGTGTTCCAATTTAGATCAGAAGTAAAGCTCAATCCCAGAAGCTTGTTAAAACATGGAGCCTCCCCAAGACCAGAGCCATCGATTTCAATTGATGCCAGATGGGGATCAGAATGTTAATGATGTAAAGATTGAAGCTTGGTTTTAGATGCATTAAAAGTAACCAAATCACCTCTTCCCCCATTGTACTACGCGCTCAAGATCAGAGGAGAGAGCATCAGAGAGGACTTTGTAATTTCCGGCCTTTCATATGTTTTCATAGTGGTCGTTTCATCAGCATAAATGCCAACGAATGATTTAAGTATGCGTTTTGGGAAACCATTGATGTAGATCAGGAAGATAGTTGGGCTCAGAATGGACCCCTGAGGGAAACCAGCATTAATACTGTGAGCTTCCGAGTTCTGCCCATCAACTACTACTCTTATGGGCCTATCAGAGAGAAATGATTTATTAATTGAGAACACATTTCCAGCTATACCGTCGCTGGAAATCTTGTGAAGTAGGCCTTTATGCCATACCTTATCAAAGGCCTTTGATAGGTCAAGAGCAATTGCCCTAGAAAGGAAGCCTTTGTCGAGAGATTCACCAATCCTATGTGATATAACCGTAAGCACATTTGCTGTAGATCTAGCAGAACGGAAACCGTATTGCATGTCTCTAAGAAGGTTGTTTCTGCTGTGGTGATGGATTTCAGCAACTTACTCATGACACATAGCTTCCGTACATTTATATCAGATCTACCTCTGCATTTCATGTTTAAAAGGATGCACTGAAAATTATTGTAGACGCTTAAAAATGCAATACGTTATTATTATACATCTTTTGAGATAATTGGCCAATTTCTATGATTTCACGTTCAAGTGAACAACTACAGTTTGAATTGGGATCGAGCCTTCTAAATGCCGATTTTAACAGCTAGTGAATGTAAAAAATATGAATCAGGACGTTAGAACATTTTAGAATAATGATATGCAAGAAAATTATGCTTTCAACTTGAAAAATACCACAGACACGTATGGAATTCTTCCTGTTGCTTTTGGAAAATATTGCATAAATTGAGCGTTAGTTTTTGAGTGGTATAAGAGATTCGAAGAAAGTATGGCGTCTGTGAGAAATGGAGAGGTGTGAGAAGAGTAAGGCAGTCAGAACAGTAGAGTTGATTAGCCAAATAAAGAATTTCAGAGATAAGGACCGTCGCGTGTCTAGAGAGACAATATGTGTACAGTTTGATTCCAGTGTGGAAACTATATACACATTTATTATCGAAGAATTTAAGATGCGGAATGTTTATCCCAAGGATGCTCAGATAAAATCAGAAAGAAAGGCGTTGTCACGACAGCAAGGAGATGGTAGAATCGATCAATTCAGATCCCTCTATGTTTGATGCTCTTATGACCTGCGGCGAAAACTGGATCTACTGCTATGACCCAGAGACCAAAATACAGAGTTCCCCGTGGAAGCATGCTGGCTCTACAAGACCCAAGAATCCAGAGTGAGCAAATCCATCCAGAAACATATCATGATCCTTTTCATAACAGAACGCATATGATATACATGGATTGCGTTCCCACTGCACATATAGTTAACAAGGAATACTATGTTGAGCTTTTCAGGATGTGCAGGAAGAGATTCCATAGAAGTGGGCAAGCACTCTTCAAATTAGATCAGTGACAAGACAATGCACCATTGTTCAAATCCATTCTTGCAACAAACTATTTTATCAAGATGAGCATCAAGATAGTTGCCCACCCTCCGTATAGTCAGGATCTTACTCCTTGTGACATTTGGTTATTCCTTAAGCCCCAGGAAACCCTTAAAGATGTGGGGATATTGGCAGGTTCACACAAGAGGATCAAGTGCATCGCAATTGTGTATTAGTCCAAAGGTGACTAGAGTTTCATGTGTGTACAGCAATGAAAAAGCCCATACAAGAAGGTGGAATACTATTGAAAGTACGTCGTACATATATATATATATATATATATATATATATATATATATATATAAATACAGGAGTATGAAATGAAGTCTATATCAACCAATATATAGTTTTGTGACTTCATTTCATACTCCTGTTGTTCTATTGTATAAGATCCAATGATAATTGTTGAGCTTGGCATTATCCAGAAAAGTCTCTTCTTGTGGAATTGAACTCTCTCTCTTTTCCTCTTACGCATTAAGCTATATATATATATATATATATATATATATATATATATATATATATATATATATATATATATATAGGCGACTTTCTAAGTAAATAAAAATGAGCTTCGAGGCGAAGCCACTATTTAATTGTATTCATCGTAAAAAAACCCAACAAGTCTAAATTTATAACGATAAAAATAAACCGTAAATAATCTAGGGGTTCTTGGCGGAATGATTAACGTGATACACATGGTCTGAAGTTCGATTCCTAGAAATAGTCAAGCTACGCTGACGTGAGATTATCGGCTTGAAGCATGCATGTACGTAGATTACTAATTGTCTGTATTTTTGAGATGAGGTGTTTTCATTGATTGAGATTGTCGGACTGAGTTCCTCATCCTGGTTGTTATTGTCACAACGTTTCGCCCGTTTTGCCCTCCGGCCTTCGTCAGGTGTTTTGTATCGAACTGGGGAACTGTTTGTTAGGAGTCTCGAACCCAACCCTTTATTATTATTACGGGGGTACCGTGTTAAGACTCCTGCTAGGCTTTGGGACATAGTTGCTGATTCTCTGTTTTGAATGTTACTTTTTCACTGCCTTCGTTCAGGATTGAACTCAGCACCTTTGGGTAACTGTAAACCTTGATACAACGTCTAGGTTCATCTCCCTTAAAGCCCACCATGTGGCTAAGATACGTTGATGACACCTTCATACTCTGGCCCCATCAGGAAGATATCTAGGCTCTCCTAGACCATGTGAACTCAATAAGACCATCGATACAGTTCACAATGGAGAAAGAAAAAGATAACCAACTGGCCTTCCTTGATATATTCATATCACGCACAGCCTACCTTAACCGGACAATACCTAAACTTCAACTCCCATCACCTATACAGTATCAAACATGGAATCGCACGCTGCTTACAACATCAAGCAGAGACAATAAGTAGCGACACCACTACATACCACCAAGAAATGGTCAGGTTGAAGAATACCCTCCGTCGTAACAACTACCCCGATAGCATACTATCCACCAGACGTGTTAATAGTATAAGAGAGGAGAATGAAACCCAAAAACCTCCAACGGTCTGCCTACCATACATACGAGGCATCTCCGAAAAGATTCAGAGAATATGTGCCCCCTACAACATCAGGACGGTATTCAAGAGCAAGTTAACACTCTGACGACATCTGGTAGGAGTGAAGCCCCGCATGGAGGAGAACATGACCAAAAACTGCATATACTCCATCCCATGCAGTTGCAGAAAGGTTTACAAGGGTGAAACATGCCGACCCTTAAAATAAGGGTGGAAGAACACCGAAAAGCGGTAACTAAAGAGGAGACGAAAAATCGGGTATAGCCAACCATGTCTGGATGGAGAGGGGGGACCATCGCTCCCTATGGGATGAAGTAAAACTAATAAACAGAGATACCCACTGGAAAGTGAGAAAACTTAAAGAAACAGCTCACATGCTCGGACATAACAACCTACTGAGCAAACCAGGCATAGAGCTGAATGCAATTTGGACACCTCTGAGAGAGAGAGAGAAAACCTTGAATAACAACATAGGTTTAACATTAACAAAAAACCAACTCAGAATTTTCCTAGTGACATATGGCCGAGTGGTCCTAGACGTTGTATCAAAGTTTACAGTTACCCAAAGGTGCTGAGTTCAATCCTGAACGAAGGCAGTGAAAAAGTAACATTCAAAATAGAGAATCAGCAACTAGCCTAGCCTGGAGTCCGAACACGGTACCCCCGTAATAATAATAAAGGGTTGGGTTCGAGACTCCTAACAAACGGCTCCCCAGTTCGATACAAAACACCTGACGGAGGGCAAAACGGCCGAAACGTTGTGACAATAACAAACAAGATGAGGAAGTCAGTCCGACAATGTCAATCACGTAGATTACTGTTTAAAAATAAGTAAACAAAAAATAAATAAAAATATTATATACGTCCAAATAAATTAATGATTTTCTAAGTAAATAAATATGAGCTTTGAAGCGAAGCCACTATTTAACCGTATTTATTGTTAAAAACAACAACAAATCTCTCTTTCTTTCTCCCTCTATATATATATACATATATATATATACTTATATATATAAGTATATATATAAATATAAGTCAACGTGTCTGACTGTCGCAGGAACAATTGTTAGTTGACAGATTCAACTTTATATATATGTAATTTGGAAATGTAGAACAAACTTAATATACAGACGCTTTGGAAATGTGGAACAGACTTTCTATGTGATTTGGAAATGCGGAACAAATCCGATTCGGTTTTTAGCTGGTAAAAATATCTACTAAGTGATCAAAATAGAAAAAATAATGGAACCTGACAGGTGTAAGTCGAATTAATAAGCTCTTCTACGCATGTGTACATATACATTTATAAATTTTACGACATTAATTTTTAATTTTTTTGCGTAACGACGTAGAATGATAGAATCAAACAAGGCTAGAAAGATATGTGTTTTGGTTTTGATGCTAGCTGATGGCACCCGAGTTATATGTTCTTTTACTTTTGCAATCATTATTATATATTGAGAATAATATAATAACAGATATAAAATTAGTAACAAATACGAAATCTGCATAAATAAGATATATATTATTTAAGAGTATTTTATTTCTGGGAGGTATGCTACTTCAATATAAATATTCACATAGAAATAATTATTCTGGAACTTGAAATATCGAAGGTATTTGATAGGGTCTTGTATAAATAAGATTTGCAGCTACGGATTAGCTGGAAATCTCCTCACAATCCCAAATCCTTTCTTCTTGTGCCGTTCATCAAAGAAGTCATTGGTGAACAGAAATCCCAAGTTCATAGTATTTACGCTGGCGTGCCTTAAAGATCCATTCCTCATCTTAATCAACGATTACCCAAATCTCATCTTCCGTTCTACCGTTGACATTTCTCTAGACGGTACTATTATCTATAGCAACACTTCAAAGCTCGACAAAGACTACGATCTTTCGGATTCTTCTCCACCGACCTGGACTATGTGGTGCAACAGGATAAATAAATGGCAAATTTGCTTTAATGCATTAAAAACCGAATTTCTTGCTTTCCACCACCAACGCCCATATAACCACTTTCTTCCAGCTGAAACGAACAGTTCTAGTCTTAACTGTGGCTAAGCTTTACCAGAATGCAAGACTCAAATACGTTCCAAGATACAGTACTGTTACCAAATCTAGGGTACAAAATTGCTTTTAAAACTTAGTTGGTGAGTACATTTTCGCCATACTACACTCTTTCTCACAGAAGAGACGTTGTAACAAATATTCGCCTAGCTCTACAGCCGCTAATAACGTTCGTAACTCTCTATTTATACCTAAAACTACACGAAAACTCCATGACTCAAGTTTCTTTCCTATAACTGTTCGTTTGTGGAACACAATATCGTGTCTGCTTCCCGGCCGACAAATCTAACGTGAATAAATTCCTTTTGAGCCCTCATTTTTAATAATCTCTCTAATTAAGTTTCACCAGATATATATATATATATATATATATATATATATATATATGCATATATATAAGTATATACATATAGATATACACTTATATATATGTATAGACACACACACACACATATATATGTAGATATACACGAATATATAGACATAGATATTGATATATATGCACATGTACATATATAATCTATACATGTGTGTATTACATATATTTATTAACACATATATACACACATGAGCAAAAAAAAAAAAAAAATGGGCCAAGAGTGAAAGAAGGAAGAAATCAATTTTTCAATATTTTTCCATGAATTTTTGTTGATTTGAACTGAAAAATTCTATTTTGTAGATCATTATTATTATAGCATATAAGTGGAAAAATTAATCATAAAAATGGTAAGACCGCAAATTGGCGAGGATATAAAAACACTGAATTACAGGATTAAGGCAGTCCAAAATGACTTACAAGCTCTTTCTGTAGTGAAGCGAATTGGTCAAAGGTTCGAAGTCGAATGCTTGGTAAAAGAAAATCTGGATCTGGTCGCCCTAGAGCATTCACTTTGAAGGACGACCACAGGCTTTAATTAACTGTTTTGAAGAATTTAAAGAAAACATGCTGACCATAGCAAAGAATAAAAAAACAAGGGCTAGAAATTCTCTTTCTAGATATGCAATATCTAGACGAATGAGAAAAATGGGATTTTCTTCTAAAAGGTGTGCAAAGAAGCCATTTTTATCTAAGAAGAACATCAATTATACAAAGAGATTTTTCTCGTATTATCGCAAGAAAAATACAGACTGGTTCAGGAATATTTTCTGGCCAGATTAATCGAGATTTTGTCTTGTTATTATGCTCCCGAATGGTGCACTCGAAGAGCTGGAGAAAGAGTTACACCAAGTTGCGTAAAAAAAAGACAGTTAAACATCGGAATGGAGGGATAATGGTATGGAGAACTTTTACTGTAGCAGGAGTTGGGGAACTTATTAGATGTGAGAAGTCAATCAATGCAAAGGAATACATTCGAATATTAGAAACCTGACTGTTACCAAGTATCCAGAAGCAGGGAATATCTAAGAATATTATTTTTCAACATGATAATGCCCCTGAACACATTGCTAAAGTCACAAAAATTGGTCTTCTGATAATTCAATCCATGTGATATTTTGGCCAGATCAAAGCCACGATTTAAACCCAATCGAAAATATTTCATCCGTAATATCTCGTTCATTGGGTGGAATAACTTTTTCGTACAATGAAAAACTGTGGGAAGCTGTACAAAGCGAATCGAATAACATCTCATCTTCACAGTGTTCCACTGTGGTTGAGAGCATGTCTAAAAGGATTGATCTTTTAAACAAATCAAAAGGGAATGTCTTGTTCTGTGTTATTAGTCTCATTTAAGTTTACTTGTTCAATTGTTCTTTGTTCAATATAGCATTTAGTGCGATAAAATATATAAAATTTGTTTGCCCCATATTTTTTTGCTCACGAGTGTGTATACATATACACTGTCTGATTAGTAAGTCGTTGGTCTATAGTGTTATATTATTAAACGCATAATGTCTATTTATCTAAATCATTGTAAGAATGTCTTTAAAGTATCTATCCTCAGTCTTTCTATCAATCTGTCTATCTATCTATTATATAAAAAGAACTTTCTCTCTGTGTGTATGTGTTCGTTCCCTATGGACTACTAGAATGCTGGACCGATTAAAAAAAGTTACACATATAATTTATGTGTCTGCTACTGTTGATTTATTGGCGTAGTATCAGAATGTCTCTAATAAGTATTGATAATCCATAATCGAAATAACCCGAAGAAAGTACGAAAAAGGCGATTTTGACCAAGGTTAATACTTTATACAGCCTAACACTAGACGTGCATTTGAGAAGTTATATTACTGCAAATGCAGTAAGGCCCCGCATGTAAAATCAATAGTATATTTTTCATATGACAGGAGCGTGTTTGAAATAAATGTTTTTGTTTAGAGCACGACTATACCATGATACTTAACTTTTGTATTTGAAACTTGCATTCCAACCATTATAAATGAAAATAATTTTATAAAATCAACAAGTTTTCTACAGTGTAATGTAAACTACAATGTATTGTAGACTAAGTTACTGCAGGGAAGAATGTGAAGCTTCCTCCCGGTGCACCGCAATGAATCCATAAATAGAGCAGGCAATAAATCGATTTGATTGAAACATGGGCGATTTTACTGATTTCGATGACAATAAATATGGAAATGCTAAACATTTGTTGATTCTCCTTCAATCCTGGGCAAAGTCGGGTCTCTCTGCCAGTTCTTTGTAAAGCATGATTACGAAATTGACTGCAAACTATGTACGTAACAAGGACACGGCCTTATGATTCTCGCCAAGAAAAGCGTAGGAGTTTTTATTCTGTACTATTACTATTCGACATAGCAAGTATCCTGGAAAAATAAAGTAAAATATGATATTTCATTAACGATAAAAATCATTCTTTTAAAAATTATTCTTATGAAATTAAAAAAAAAAATTTAATAACTCTTTGTAGTTATTAATATTATCATATAGATTAGTAGTTATTATAA